>NC_049988.1:16323967-16349509 GCF_000003815.2 Branchiostoma floridae
CGTTTCAAGATAGCGAGGCCTCACAGACTCCGCAGGTCGCGTACTGTTCCCTGGCCGGCTACACTCCTCTGGCCGGCTAACTCCTCTATTTGTTCCATTTCTACGGTTTTCCAGCGACCCGGAGTCTACTAGAGACTAAGATAAAACGATAAAGCTGTGTCTCTTGATCATCTTTACTTTTCGTATCTTTAAACATGTCTTCTCAGCCCTGATTGTGTGTCATATTGTCCGTCATAACATAACAGGGACCAATGCAAAGCCCCGTGGGACTCTCACGGGTTCCGCAATTAAATATTCGACCGACAGAGAGAACCGTGGTCTGTGGCAGTTTGGTTCTATGATTAGCTGCGCCACCCAGCGGAGTCCTTTAGATTACACCGATTATGGTTGTTTCTGCGGATACGGGGGTGGTGGAACGCCCATGGATGGCGTAGACAGGTAAACACCAAATGTTTTGAGAGGGAGAGAGAGGGATGGAGGGAGAGGGAGAGAGATAGAGAAAGAGATAGAGAGATAGACTGATGGAGAGAGAGACTGAGAGAGAAACTGAGAGAGAGAGATAGACTGATGGAGAGAGAGACTGAGAGAGAGACTGAGAGAGAGAGAGACAGAGAGAGAGACTGAGAGAGAGAGACTGAGAGAGAGACTGAGAGAGAGAGACTGAGAGAGAGACTGATGGAGAGAGAGAGACAGAGAGAGACTAAGAGAGACTGAGAGAGAGAGACTGAGAGAGAGAGACTGAGAGAGAGACTGATGGAGAGAGAGAGAGACAGAGAGAGACTGATGGAGAGAGACTGATGGAGAGAGAGAGAGACTGATGGAGAGCGAGACTGAGAGAGAGACAGAGAGAGAGACTGAGAGAGAGACTGAGAGAGAGAGAGAGACTGAGAGACAGAGAGAGAGACTGAGAGAGAGACTGAGAGAGAGAGAGAGACTGAGAGAGAGAGAGAGACAGAGAGATACTGAGAGAGAGAGACTGAGAGAGACTAAGAGAGAGACTGAGAGAGAGACTGAGAGAGAGAGACTGAGAGAGAGACTGATGGAGAGAGAGAGAGAGACTGATGGAGAGAGAGAGACTGAGAGAGAGACTGAGAGAGAGAGAGAGAGACTGAGAGAGAGACTGATGGAGAGAGAGAGGGAATGAGAGAGAGAGAGAGAGAGAGAGAGGGAAAGAGAGAGAGGGGGAGAGAGAGAGGGAAGGATTAAGGTGACATGGCAATAAAAAACCAACGTCTAGTTCTTTGAAATATTACACTTGTAAAAAAAGAACTTTTATAATAGTTATTAATAATCTTGTAACCACCCGTCGACTGCATATCCCTAAATACAACTTGATGAGTATAATGGATATAGGTTACCCCGGGTATAAAGGTGAACTAGTATTAAGGCACAATCTTGTCTACCTAAGGTGCTGTCAAATGCACGATAGCTGCTATGACATGGTGATGAAGAAATGTTGGAGTATCTACCCGTACCTGGCCCCGTATAGCAGCACCTGTAAAAACAGGAGGATAACGTGCCGTAAGTAAGACACGTTTGTTTTTCTTCTCAAGTGCAATGTCATTTCCCTTTAAAAAAGAAATCTTACTCAGTTATGTACAGAGTAGATCCCCTCACCTTAGACATATGAGTAGCACTAAAAAAACTTACATTCCTCGTGGGATTTGACAAACTGATCATTGCTAAATTTATACAACTCTACATATTCACCACTACTGAGAAGCGAGAGGAAACCGAACTTCTATATCTATATAAAAGCTATACTCGATTAGATACATTTACATGGCATGCGCAGTCCACGTTTTGTCTCTGTTGTGACCTGTACTTGACTCGGTTGGGCAAAAATGTACAATAAAGGCCTTCATTCTTTTATGTAGGAGATAACAAGTATGTACGTGTACATATAGAACTCATTGTCATAAAAAATGATTTTTCTCTCATGCAACAACAGACCATCCTTGGTGGTCGTGGTCCCAATGCCCCATGATGCTTTGCGAGTGTGACAGAATGGCGGCCTACTGTTTCACCTGGCATGACTACAACCCGGACAACTATGGGAGATGCGAACAACCATCGGCCTCGCCTACTCAATAAGACCTACTGAAAAAGTAGAGTCAAGATCCTTGACCTTTTGGATTTCTGTTCTCCATTTTCTTTGCCCATGGCCGATGGACTTCAGTGCTATCATTTAACCTAGCCCGCTACAGTTGTACGTTTTATATAGAAGCTCATAACGTGAATGAAATGAATAAAAGTAAATAGAAAGAAGTATAATAGTATGATAGATAATACATAAATAGAATTACGGTAATCAGAGTAATATCATGATAATTACAACAAATGGAAAAAAAAGTTAAGTTCATAGAGCAAATATGGGTACCCCAGTACAAGGTGGAGTATGTTCTTCCAATGATGTTATATAGGAGGTTTTCTGTATAACCTCCTTGGTTCTATCCCGTTGTACATTTTCATCCAATTACCAAGTAAAGAAAATAAAGGAACCAAGAAAAGGAAACAATGAAGATGCACACATTACATATCTATGATATCTTATGCAATACGTTATTCACATTCATGGCCTGTCTAAATACAACAGCTTTCAACAAATACGATACCAGAAGTAGATTTGACTAATATATCTTTACATCTGACAGCTCTCATAATGCTAAGTTTAATACATAGAAATACTGTTTGTGATTGTTTGAATATTTAGCTATACTATACTATCTAGTCAGTACAATAACAAGGCGTATTCTGTATCCCTATATGTCATCATACTATATATATTATAATAAGCTTCGTCTTCTTTCTTCTCCATTATTTGGGTCAACCTGTAACAACAGTAACACCTACCCGAGCCTAAGTCAGTTCTACGAAAAGTTGCAAAATATCCGGACAACAAACATGGCGGTGCAATTATGAACGTCCTGCCTATTGTTTAATTGCTATAATTGTTGCGTTGGCGGCCAGTTCCCTTTCTTCTCCATATTTGGGTAAACTATAGCTAGCTCCTAAAGAAACAAACAGTAACAAAAACGTGGGCAGTAAAGAATGCGTTCGACGTTGTCGTTACCATGGTGATTTCAGCCTCAGGCATGTTCTAATTAACCAGCCAAGCGAATTACGAGTGTAATGAATAGTACTGATCCCGTCGTGCCAGTTCTTGAGGATCTATAGACAACGCAACTATTAGCGATAAACATCATTTTACAGTGAAGGTGTGTTGGACAGGGAAGTACTGTACCACATACAGGACGACACATCAGAAATTTCCGAATCATCTAACATATTTACCAAAACCGTACGGACAACTCGTTGTTCATACACAGCTATACCGGAGTTCCTGACTACTACTTCTGGGACATTCTGTGCGGGAATTTTCCAGCCATGTTTATTTTAAACAAGACAACTGCAGTGATAGCACTTACGCTATCACTTATCGCAGGTAAGTCTAAGTCTTTCAGTGATAACGCTAAGTTCACCTTTATTCGCGGGGCAACCTACATCGACGGTTTTTAAAAACGGTATTTAACGATATTACGTTAACAGACGATGGTATGAAATGGCATCATTTGAAATTAAAGATAGTGTAAATTGGATCCACCATCCGTCGACTTGATAACCCTAAACACCCTGTTCTTAAAAACAACGGAAATAAAGGTGGATACAGGTGAACTAGCGTTACATGATGTACTGTCTGTTTTAGAGCTATTTCGGTGAGGGACACAGTGCGTAAAGTAGGCCGGAAAGGAATCATTACATGTGGGTTGAACACATAGTTTAAACTTTTCCTCATCACCGTCGACGCTAGGCTGTTTCTTTTCTAAATTTTAGTGGTGTTCAACGCCATTTAGTACTAGTATATTTAAAGAGTAGAGCTTCAGCGCTTGTGGTTATTGCCTAAGTATGGACGTCGAGATACTTTTGGGCCGTTTAAGACGTAAAACTACAGGAATGTGGAATACTGGAAGGTGACTAAGAAGGAATGAATGAATTTTATTGCACGAAAATTGCACACGATACAAATTATGTATGGCAACAAATATTGAGTACAAAAATGATAAGATATAGGGAGGGCAAGATCTCGCGTCAATGGGACGTTTTTGTGTTTTTTTGGGTTGCGTACAACAAGGGATATTCCCAAGGGGAAGTAGTCTTTCACCCGTAAGACATAATATTTCCATACACATAATACCCGTCAGGCATGGCAGTTACAGGTGTCGATATCCAGGTCAAAGGTTACACAAAGCAAAACATTCGGTTCACCTTCCGCCATCTTGAATTTGTGGGTCAAATGACATTTGGACATGCACTGTACTATAAATGTATTACTCTGAGAGAACGTTTGACAGACAGAACTGTCTGAAAGAACGCTATCTTCTCCCTGCCGCTCAACCATGTAACACCCACCCAAAGAGGCAGTTCAGTGAAATGTTGCGAAATACCGGGCAGTAACACCCACTCATGCTTAAGGCAGTTCTACGAAATGTTGCGAAATATCCGGACAGTAACACCCACCCAAGCTTAAGGCAGTTCTGTGAAATGTTGCGAAATATCCGGGCAGTAACACCCACCCAAGCTTAAGGCAGTTCTGTGAAATGTTGCGAAATATCCGGACAACATGGCGGGAGCAATGATTGACTTCCTGCCTTGTTCAGTAACTGCTTTAATTGTTGCGTTGGCGGTTTCCCTCTCCACAGAATTGAACATTTCATTTCCGATGTATAAACTTTCCCGAGAAAGATAATCTGAGACCCATCTGAGTGTGATTTTTGAGAAATTTCGGACGATTCGGTACTTGGGCATTACGGACTTCAGTCAATGAGGACGGTAGGACACCAGGTTCAGGACAGTCAGTCGAAGGGCCATGGGCGAGGTCACCAAAAATGGATATTTGGTATTCTACTCCATGAATCCATACGAAGTAAAAAGACTCCAGTGGTTCTCCCCATGCACTGCGACTCCGTGAACGAGAGCACGGCATTTTAATGATTGCAGAAGCTTCAGATTCAAATCTCCAGGGTAGAGGTATACATTTCAATGCGCATAAAGAAGCGCACATCCACTTTATCAAATGTTTGAATAACTTATTTCTTGGATACCTTTTTCAGTACTTGCTTCAATGGCTGAGGGTCACAAAAAGCACAAGGGCAAGATGCAGTCTCGCAACGCCTACCACCTGGGACGGCTGCTCTACTGCACCACCCGGCGGAACCCGTTAGATTACAACGGGTACGGCTGCTGGTGCGGGTTTGGAGGCGGTGGTGAGCCCATGGACGACGTCGATAGGTGGGTTTGTGTTAGATTGGCGGTTCCTTTTGTAAGAGACAAAGGTACAAAGGAGAGAGACAGGGAGATGAGGAGGAGGAGGAGGAGGAGGAGGAGGAGGAGGAGAGAGAGAGAGAGAGAGAGAGAGAGAGAGAGAGAGATTATGAGAGAGAGAGAGAGGAGGAAGTAGGTAATATGTCTCTGTGAATGCATGTGTATTTGAGAGAGAGAAAGAGAGAGAGAGAAAGAGAGATTATGTCTTTCAATTACTGGCTTTTCAAATTTTGGTCTTCCTGTCTTTACAGGTGCTGCAAGGCGCATGACGAGTGTTACGTGGAAGTGGAGAAGAGTTGCGGTTCCCTGTTCGTGTACATCGGAAGCTATGGGTACCGCTGTAAGCGTCGCGAGATCACGTGTAGTAAGTATCAACGGACATCTATATTTTTTTAAAGATTCTTTTCTCTCTTCAGTTGTAAATGACAAACTTTGAAAGATTGTTTTGATATTAAGTATAGCTTTAGTATGTGTATGTATTTGTTATATAGTAAAAGCAATGAGAAAATACTGTCATATTTTGTTGTCGGAGAAATGTTGTCATGAAGCTGTACATGTAAATGTCACAATGTATGTAAGTTTTATTACTTTTCAATAAAGCTTTGAAAAAAAAAGTATCAACAGACATCTGCACCAGAAACACACGGATGAGACAGATCAAGGGGGTTATAACTACTCTATAGGTTCGGCAGTTACGGCTGTTTTTGATTTTTTTTTGGTTTTGGCTTTCTATTTTGTACTGTTTTCTTTGTCTCATCAAGTGCTGGCAAACGTTTCGCTGCGAGGCATAAAGAAAACGGTACAAAATAGAAAGTCTAAAAACATGTCAAAAACAGCCTGAACAGAAGTTATAATCTCATTGGACAGATGTATACGTAGCTACCGATTTCATTCTTTAGTTCAGAAAAGTATTTCAACCAAAACACCTATTAAGCCCATTTACCTTTGATATATTGCAATTGTCATAACTACCAGGACCTGACATGTATTTGTTTCTATTTCAGCTTCGAATTCCTCCTGGTTTTGGTCTCAAAACAGCACCAACAAGTGCAAGAAGGCGCTCTGTAACTGTGACAAGGTGTTTGCCGAGTGCTGTGCGAGGTACCCGTACAACAACGAGAACTACGGGAAGTGCGATAGCAATTAGGACTTATTTAGCCCATTAGCTAACATACCTTTGCAACGTAGCTAAGTCTTCGTAGATGTACAAACAGCAAATAAAATATTCAAGTTACATACGCAAGTAACTCTATATGATCTATATGTGTTGTTTTCTGAAAGTTGAATCTCTGTGGCAATGCTAAGATAATCAATATGCCTTTCTAACATGTTTTTTTTAAAAATTCAATTAACACTTTAGAATCTGGTGTCCTCGAACAAAAATTGTAACAACCGCTATTCCAATGTCCAATTTCAATGAATTTGAATTCGGTATTCGACATTACCGCGCGCAATTGAAATGCGTTCGAAATAGTTTTTGATATTTGTGATTTTTGAATCAACCCTCAGCAATTGTCAGATGAGCAATTTTATTCAAAGTCGAAGTGAAGTCCTGTTCCGTCCAGTTTTGCCTGGCATTTTTGGTCGAACGACTTGTTTTGTTCATCGGTAAACATAGACTTCCAGTCACCGACAAGCCCTGCAATACATAGAAAATCCAATTAGAAATACAATCTATTACAATTCATGTCCATGCGTATGCAATGATACTGATATGTTGATACTGATTACTCTCCAAGCAAAGATTAGACTACAGCTGTTTTTGACGTACGTTTTAGGTGTTTTCATCGGATTTTCTATTTTGTACCGTTTTCTTTATGTCTCGCGACCAACTCGATAAAAACGTCATATAATTAAGTAACTCACAACAACTCGAAATATTTCACGGAGGCATGCGATCCTAGATTTCTTGTTTGTATCGGGAACCTCTTGACATTATAATGATTATTCAGCTAAACGTTTCACCAGTCCTAGCATTGAGCTTAATGTTTCGTTATTCTAAATATTCAGTTTAATGAATCACTGGCCTGATTAAATCTCGCTTATAGCAGCCCGCCCAACATCATCCGCGGGGAGGGGCCAGTTACGGCCCTCGACAGCGGAGTTTGCGTACACAGACTAATGAATCGCCAGCTAAAGTCAGTTCACCTTTCCTAGCGATCACAGCCCTGTCGTAAAAACGCGAGTTTTCCAAAGTGCCCTTCATGCTGGAGAAGGTGCACGCATGCGCGATAGTCTCGATGGAAGCGTCATCCAGTTTGACCTGAAGGAACGCCGACACTGTCTTCACGGCTTTGGGAAGGTCCTGGGACAAACGGATGGACATATATATTACGCAATTATGTTGTTTTACTTGATACGGTTTTAATTATAAATTTGATGTTGTGACTTTTCCTTTTACCACCAAACACCCATCATCACGAGTATAGTTCTGCATGTCTAGATACAAGTAAGTCTAGATAAGTTAGAATATACTGGTTGTTAGTACAGCCTACGATCTTTCAACATATACATGCACCAAACTAGAGTTATATTCATATCAGGTGACAAAGCCCCTTCCATATGGCATGTACCTTTTTCATGTCTTCGTACTTTAAGAACAAGAAGTGGGGGTCGTCACGTCTCTGCCACCAGCCAAGAACATGTTTGAAGTAGCAGCCGTAAGTATCTAAGAACAAAACAACTTCTTAGCTATAGGTCAAGAAATGCACTTTTCTGTTATTCAACCGAGTTTACTGCGCATCCCAATGAAATGAAAAATGAAAAAGACCAAAATAAAGTACGCGCCCCTTTCACCAATTTTGAACACATTATGTACAGGATGAATAGTGTGTCTTTTTCCAGAGTAATTTGGTCTAAATCAGTCTAAATTCATTTCTAAAATGTTATTGTTTTTGCCGCCGGTATCTGTAATTTGTCTCCACAAGCATATGAATCAAATGTGCCGCGAGGAAGGTGACTGAAATAAAGCAAGGGTTGTGAAAGAGTGTCTCTTTATCCCCACTTACGTTTTCCAGCTAAGAACAGCTGAGAATACTCGTCCCACGAGGGAAGAGGTTTCCGTCCGTCCATAGACCGACGCTTCTGCTCGAAGTGGAAGTAAGAGACCGCTGTGTCCTTTGGGTTCCTCATGAGAACGATGATCTTGACCTAAAACAGAAAAGTAAAGAAAACGGGTAATTTGAGGGAAGGGGTCTGCGTTATGAAGAGCTGTGCCTAGCTTTAAATTCATCTAGACAATGTAGGTATATGACTTTTGGTTTGTATTAACGTAAGTATTGTCGGTCCATACAAACCAACAGAGATTAGATAGATAGGCCAAAAATCCCTGACCGAAAATTTCCCTGTCCGTAACTTTGATACAAGAGACGGTGGGCCATATAAACTTCCTGGCACTTTTCACCAATTGCTGACGTCACAAATCCGTAAGGCCACATGATTTAGGGGATTGGTCCCGGAAGAAGATTACAGTTGGAGAGTGGAAAATTTGATACGTTGTTTTAATTTCTGTTGGAAGTTTAAGTTCTCTACTATATAGACGTCCTTAACGTACTTTATTTTGAGGATGAGCGATCCCAGGCGGGGCGGTGTCCGGGGCGAGGTGGGTGAGGATGACGCGGGGTGAGGCACATTCCTGCAGCATCACGTGACGGGGGCGTGGCTCGTGAGAATATTGGAACTCCAACTTCCCCATGGCAACCATGTCGTCAGATGAAGAGGCGTTAATCTTGCCACTGGTTACCAGGATCTTGTGTACGATTTCCAGAATCCAGTTGGTTCCTACAAAGAAGACGTGTAGGTTGCAGACTCGCAGATGTTTCAAGACCTTTTAAGATTACCGATTTTATTTAGGCGTAGGTCCCAATTGGAAAAAGGGGTCCTGTCGCCTCCCGGGGTATTTTGGGGTATGGCCGAGCACCGGTTTGAACTTAAATAATACTTAAAATGCACCCGGGACCCAGTAACAAAACGACGCCATGGTCTACCCGTGGGGAACACCGAGGGGTATTCCCGGTATCCGACAGTCCACAGTGACTAATGTGTGGCTTCGCAGCCCGACCGGGGCTACATCCCTGACGGGCGCCGGTGCACTTAGGACCTAAGCCTGATATGAGACAGATACAGATCTCTTCCTCAAACCCTTTCTTTATCCCATAAAATCAAATGACTCATTTTCAGCGATGAAAGACAGTTTCAAAGATTCTTATACGTTTAGATACATACTTTTTTCATACATGGAGTGTAAGTACAGTGTATTGATCTCACACCTGCTTTTGGAAAAGCCACCATGACGATGTCGTCATCCCGTATGTCAAACTCAGCCATGGCTTCCATATTCTCCCTCCTAACGTGAGGCGGATATCTGATACCGTTGATGACGTTGGTGTAGTCATCAGAGTCCATGAAATCTGCGCTCTCCTCTGCCATCTAGAGTTCAAGGTCAAGTTACTAAATTAAATGGAATAGGCTGCTCCAAAAATTGAAGACAGAGGGGGTTGGGGGGTTGGAAGAGGCTGGATTGGATCCGGAGGTGGTAGGGTCAGTGAATGAATGAAGACCTTAGTTTATTCTACATACATACCCACTGGGTTCAATACAGGTCGCAACAAAAGATACATGAAATATTCTACTACGTGAATTCGACTTCTTCTCGTTTTCTTTGTGATATTGAAGATGTAGATCATCTGGATTGGAACTAGGGTAGGATTTGTTTGGAGCTTTTTGGCGACGCCTCAGGGGCGGAGGCATTTTCTACAGTATTACGATCGCTTTGAAAGAATTTAGAAAATTCCACGAACGCATTCCCTTGGGAATTGATTTTTGGCTATACTCGGGGGGTGTCGTTCTTTGTTAGTGGTATTTGAGGACTATTCTAGCTGTTTATTTTTATTTGTTTAGGCATTCTTTGTGTCAGGATTAATGATTTAAGGAACGGTCTTTCCACATAACCGAGAATGACTGCAATCCTTGCACATCATAGGCAGTACACACTGTTACAGATTGTTACGATGTTTCGCATGCTTATGAATATCATAATGAAGATCAATATGTCCCAGCTTTTATTTCTTATATAAGCTTGTGCTTTTTGCAATTTGGAATGGAATGCTTCAAGTGGTTGTCGTTTGGAGCTATAGAAAGGATGATTTTGAGGGTAGAAAAATAGCTTTCGCCTTTGTCTTTAGAGCTTTGGGATGATATGCTTTCACGGGGTCAAAACAAATAATGAAGACGAATATGTCAGTTTTATGTCGATATCTATAAAATATAAAGTGAAGTGATTTCAGGTAATTGTCGTTTGGAATTGAAGCTGGTGTGTTACGCCGAAGGGCGGTTATACCGGCTATATAGATACATATTAAGTAAAGCCTGATTGTGAAATGTTAATAAGTCACATATTTCAAACAAGTCATGAAACCAATGGATTTCACGTTGTTTAGATTCTGCTTTGAAGACTATGACTAGCACAGCTAGAATAAAGGAAGGACGCAGAGACAAGGTTTTCCGTACACTTGGCACGGGACACTGTTTAAGTGTTTTGACGTTACTACATAATGCTGACCCCGCTAACTTCGGTCACAGGTTGGATACAGAATAATTGTACTGAACATTCCTATGGCGGTTCTCTCCTTTACTACATCCATCTCCGGTTTGATTCGGTCCGTCGTCGCTGAGGTTAACCTTATGTACGGTTCTTTGATACACATGCACAATTAACTACTACTGCAATGTATACCCAGTACACTAAAATGCACAGTAATGGTATAAATCACCTCAAAACTAGTCCGTGAATTCTCTAACTAGTTTTAGGTTCACTATGGTTGTAGCAGCGCAATCGATTGGCTATTCTAGATCTGCTACTGGTCTGGCACTCCCCTCTCATTATCTTCCTCCTGTCGACGGTGCTGTTCTGGGTGATTTGTAGCTCCTTCCCGACTTTATAAGGCACACGGACGTCTATTCCGGCTCCTTCAGTGATGCAGCTCGTCTCACTGACTTGCACGGACTCCACTGACTTTCCCTGTCGTGGTAGGAGTCCCTGTGCACGTTGTGGCGGAACTGCGTCGTCCTGGTGGACACAGGTACGGGTGTCAGGAACACCTTGACGTTGTCACTCGTGTCCAGTATGTATGGTCAGTCTGTTGGGATCGAGAGAAAACACAGATCACATCGCCCGTTTCAAATACTTAACGGATACACTGATACTGAAAATAGCGGTTTCTTCCAATTGAAAGCCAACTCATAAATTTGACACAGTCGTTGTACGGCTGTTTGGATCACAAAAAATAAATACGAACATCTAAAACCTTCGCGTGTTTGTACTACTTTGGACAGCGCTTGTGTACCTCTGATCTGAGGATGCAGCCTGCTCCCTAAGATCTGATGGCGGGAGTGAGTGGGGATCCCACGTGTAGGTTAGACCCTGGGAGCGACTGCATCCAATTAACAACTTTGATCCCCGGGGGGGCCCAAAGATCCACTATTAGATCCGGGCCAGTTCTACACAAACCAGATGTTGTTCTGCAGTAAACACAAGTCCTACTTGAATACTACGTAATCTAGAATCAAATCAATGTGACTGTACACAGATGACATTAACAGTTTCGGTGAACACAATTTGAAGACCAAGAAACAAATCTATCTTTAAATTCAATTTTTATACTCTGCAATCGTATACACCCTGAGTGTGGCCTTATCATACCCTAATCCCCTATGGATAAACCTATTGTTCGAATGATGTACCACGTATCAACTGTAATTCTCTACGTCAAATAAAATTTTGAACATAAAACAACACAGAAACAGATCAAACGTCAAAAGTATGGATGTTAGGTAATAAGATTCCCTTCTTCTTTTCTCCCAAGAAATTTCTGCCAAGCCCGAAGAAAAAAGAAAATAATATACACAGATCATGCATGCATGATCATGCATTCTTGGTCTATGGACATCCCAAAAGTTGAAATGGGGCAAGTGATGGGCTTTGTTACACACCCAACAATACTGTTGAATGACCGAGTCGGGATAGATCACAAGTAACTTGTTTGTTGTTGTTGTTTTTTTGTTTTCGCGCAAATCATCAGGAGAGATAATCAACAACACATCGACGAAAACAAAAACTCTTGTACACGAAGTCGGCATTAGTCCTTGAATCATGAGGCATATTGGGGTACAAGTGCAGACGAAAATGTGTCATAAAATTGCGGTGTATTTAACAGTAACCGGTACTACAAATCGCTTCCGAGTTCCGCCTTATTCTATACAAAAAAAGCATTGTTTAGACCAACTTTCCGGTACCGATTTTCACTAACCTGGGGTGGTTCCTCGTCTTCCAGATACCTTGAGGCGAAACTACTGGCCCGGCTACGTGCACCAACATCATCCTCGGGAAAAACACTTCTTCGACTAGCGGCATTTTGTTTGTATCAGGCGGGAGAACTGGGACAGAGTGCCCCGGGACGCTATAGTTAGCAAAACGAAGATCACATGACTCGGAGCACGCACGCTCAAACGGGGTTCAAACATGACTCCGAGCACGCACTACTTACAGGTACATGTCAGTGCGTGCTCGCGGGGCTCAAACGTAAGAATTCTCATAGATCACGTAAAAGACCGGCAAGGGTTCACCATCAAAGCAGTTTTTTATTTTATTAAACTGAAATACAGAAACTTTCTATTTCTTGCAGAAAAGATATTACAGGTAATAAATAAGACACAAATACTGGGTAATAGTATGTTCATGTTCATGCTACGATACGTGTTGTTTACATGGTGATAAGCAGTTTTATTACCCTTTGAAATATTCATGGGTGTAATATTTTCACCTGTGTATGTATGTCTGTGATTGCTTGTGTCAACTCAAGATAACTCAAGAACTGTTGCTGAATGATTTTGCTGTGTTGGTGGCGTGTGACAAAAACGGAAATAATTACGGGAATCTTCGGCCCATAACGGCTTCACTTGGAACTGCAACCGTTACGACACATGTTTTTTTTTTATATCTCGTGTTCTGAATAAGCCGTGGTTACGATTGATGGTTGGTAGATAGCTATTGTGCTAGGAAAGAAGGGCATACGTTTGGGCCCCCAGCGATTGGTGTTGAAATTGCAAGGTAATTTTTGTCAAAACTTTCCGAAGACGATTACTCAAGAAAGAAATAACGGATTTTCATGATTTTTGGTCTGTATGTAGCTTAGACAAATGAAATGAATGTTGTACAAAATGAAATACACATTATGCAAAACAGGAGGTCATTTCCAGAATTAATGTGAATACGATATATCAGGGCCAATTCCTAAGGTCTGTACAGTGGCAAGTTGACCAAGTATATGACTGTGCGGACGCTTTCTCTATCTCACTCTTGCTTTTCTTAAAGAACTACCCGTCTCCTATATCCTGTAGTTCAGGGCTCCGGGCTCGTCCTTCTACTCCCCGCTTGGCTAAACTCGAGTGAGAGCATATGGTGTGCTCTGTATTTAGACCCTTCCTCTCGCAAAGCATCTCGGGATAGTACTCAATTCCTTATCCCTTTGTCCTCTGTTCGGATTTAGATTTGTGTCGACATATCGGGGGCCCAAATTTTACCTATATATAAACTACGTTCCCCCTTACTCCCCATTCCTTCTCTAACGGTAATGACAACACAACACCCTGCTCAAGTCTAGTTTTTTTTCTAAATGTTTCACTTTATCTCATACATTCGGATCCATATGCATCGTGTCTTTGCGTTACAATCATAACTTTACAAACTTCTAATGTTTCTAGGGAACGCCAACCGTTGAACGGCGTTGATAACAATCTTGTCCTAAACATGATATGGTCTTGTCATTTAAGTGGCAGATAGCTTCTGTTGGGGCAGGTTTGAGCCCTCTAACTGATTCTGGAACTGTAGGGGCATAGTTGTCAAAACGTAGACAACTGACAATTACCTAGGGTCTGTATGCTTCTTCCCGTAAGGCCTGGTCAGGCTATTTTGATTTCCCATCATTCGCAGGGAATCTATTTCATTTGATGTAAATCATACGGAGGAAGTGATTATTTTCCGTAAGTGAATTTTAGTCAGGCCTTCCAATTTTTCGTGAGCCGTAGCGGAGACGGCATTACTATAATACACCATTATGGAACTTTCCATTTTCTTATTAGTAATGCAAATGGGGTCTTCAATTTGCATAATTGTCATCAATAGATGTTTCCCTCTTTCTCTGTTACATCCGCCGTGTGTTTGAAAGTACTGTTATGAAATCCAATAGATGTATTACATTTTCTTATTACTTATGCTGATAAAATACTGATTTTCAACATTATCATCTAACGTTACCTAACGTCGCCGGGGTGTTTTTAAACACCACCCTTGTTTGGATTGGAACTAGAGTAGGATTTGTTTGGAGCAGTTTTGGATTGGAACTAGGGTAGGATTTGTTTGGAGATTTTTTGGATTGGAACTAGAGTAGGATTTGTTTGGAGCAATTTTGGATTGGAACTAGGGTAGGGGTTGCGCAGTTCTTGTGCTTCCTCCACCCCCTCCACATTTAATATTTGGAACAGCCCAATGTATATACTTTAAAGTTTTTGTCTGTTTACTGTGTTCACAAGTTAGTAATAACATACTTTCAATGTTGAGCTAAGAAAAAAATAATATAACACGTGCAAATTCTGACATATATAGAAGTAACAATGGGAGGTCAAAGGTCGAATTTGCTTTCATCCATGGTCCATGGTAGACAACAAACAAACCGTTCGTCACCGCGCACTAGGCTCGATCGGAAAGTTCAGAGACATGAATTTGTGGAAACATTCCTTAACCTGTTCGCGGTTCCGACTGCGCATGCGCAGGTCAAAGGTAAAGGTCCTTGGGGCAGAAACAAAACAGATCTGGGTATTGTTATTAAAAAATGAACGTACTTACAGTGTCAGTGACTTCCGGGTACAGCAGTAGACAAAATTCTTATCCAGATCTGCCTGCCTCTGTATCAGAGGGTATGGGTTCAAAGCCCACTGGAGTCCTCAATTATGTACAATATCGCACCTACTTTGGGCCCTTCTCAATGGACTTGAAGTTGTCGAAATCCCGAGAGTCTGCCACGTTTTAAAGCTATGAAGGAGACCTGATTTCTTGGCTCAACTCTAGGTAAAGTGTCGGACGTCCTTGCTACAAGTACTAAGACAATGGCATTAGTGAACGTTACGTCTTGAGCTGCTCACCTGTTACTGAACACAAGACAGATCGATGGAAGACGCACGGTACAGGTAAACATCGGGTCTGCTGACTTGTGTTTCTGTTGCCTTGACCTTTGCACTATTGACCTTTGACACGGTACAGAGTAAACTCAGCTAGCTTGAATGAATAGTGCAATGTTACCTCTATGAAAAATTGTCAGCAAGAGGTTGACGTTTGATGTCTCGTATGCATTAATCGCTAATTATATCTTAATGAGGACAGTTGCATTTCATGAAAGAAGGACTCTTGAACGTGTGGCGCGCGTGTGTCTTACGGCCTTCGAAAGTTACTTAAGTAAGTAAATATGAACATTAGCAAACGTAAATTATGTAAGTAAGGCAATCTGTGACATATTCTATGAGGAATTAGTCTTTTTTGCCAAGATAAGACTATCATACTTTGAATTATTTTAGGGGTTTACGGAAAAGGCTGGGCTGTCTACCTGGGCTGTCTACCTGGGCTGTCTACCTGGGCTGGCTATCACGTCAGGCTACTTGAACCTACGAAAGCCCATTGGGACAAAAGCTGTTTTAGCAGTAGAGCTGTTTTAGCAGTAGGGGTAGCAGTTTGTGCTCAATGAAGAAGCTATGTGTGAAGCTATTGTGTGTGTTACATAACCAAGAGGTTCTGGGTTCAAATCACTTGATATGCCACCGATCTTGTACCCTTGGGAAGGGCTATTAACACGACTTATCGGGCTGATTGGATTAGTCTTAAGACTGGTGGCTAGTTGGTCAAAGGCGGCCAGGAGCCGTTCTTTAGGAGCTGTCAGGGTCCAGGCTTCTGCGCCATACATTAGGATCAACAATTGAATTGTGAGGAGCTTAAAATAAGCGTTGCTAAAAGTGCAAGGGTCTGGAACTGCTGCCATTTGGTGCTAACTCAGGTGACCTCAATACGACAGCAATTACCCCAGGTGCGGCCATAGGACTTAAGGTTTTGAACCACTTACACTGGGAAGGAAGGACCCCTAGTCTTTTCCGTAAGTGTGGTGGGTTCTTTGCCCTATCTGAGGGAGGGCCCTTACCGAAGCTAGGTACTCTTTTCTCTACCCTAGTGAAGGGAGGAAAGTCGTGTTAAGAGCCCTTCCCAAGTGCACAAGATTGGTGGCATATCAACTGATTCAAACCCAAACTGATTCAAACAGCTCCTTCACACACTGCCACTTCACACAGCTCTTTCACATAATAACACACAGATCCTTCGCTGAGCACAAACAGCCCCTACTGCTAAAACAGCTTTTGTCCCAATGGGCTTTCGTAGGTCCAAGTAGCCTGACGTGATAGCCAGCCCAGGTAGACAGCCCAGGTAGACAGCCCAGGTAGACAGCCCAGCCTTTCCGTAAACCCTTATTTTAGTAGATAAACTGATCAACTGATATAATTTACGCTAATAAGCAACTTATTTGTATAATCCATGAGGAGCATTTATGATACGTCACTCAAAAAGGCTACCGTATGAGGCATTGTTGAGGGGCCATGCATTTTGGCAAAAAATGTTCAGTTTCAAGATGCAATATACTTGACTACTGGGTCACAGGTATAGCTAATAATCAACAATAAACAAAACGTGAACACAACCGGTAGTCTCTCTGTATTGAATATATCTTTTAATGGAGGAATGGAACAATTGAAAGAGATGCAATTTGTGGTAACTGCGCTTTATTAGTACCAATTCTAGAAGAATTGTCAATTCATGCTTCTCTTTTATCATGCTGCTACGTGTCATCATATCACCAACCAACGCTCGTATTGTCATCACGGTGAGGTTAGTTTGGCCTGGAGTGAATTTAATATACATTGACCCATTAACCGACCGCAGGAGCTGGAACACATGACACAACAGTGTATGGAAAATGATTCTTGAACAGTCGTTAGTGCAAAATCAGTAATCTCAATCTATGCCGAAGCAAAGATGTCATATCCGAGTCCTTTATGACCTGTATGACACAAGGTAATGCGACTGGCTTGTTGGATTAGTATCGATCACATTAAATCATAAACAGACTGACTTGAAAGAAGATACATCAATAAGATGGACCTTAAGTACACAGAGTGTACACGTGCCTTTGAGGTGTAGTCACATAATTACATTTGTCACACACAGACAACTATCAGGGAATGTAATCTTTACTGAGACTTGAGCTATTCAAAGTTAAAGTGAAGTCCTGTTCCTTCCAGCTTTGCCTTGCATTTAAAGTCGAGCAGCCTGCTTTGCTCGTCGGTAAACATCGTCTTCCAGTCACCAACAATACCTAAAAGTTGACAAAAATTTAGAAACTTTATACAAATCGCATGATATTAAAAAGGCCTACACTAGACACGTCTTAGCTTTGGGAAAAATCGAATATAATATAACTAACTACGCCTTTCCTCCTAGCCCCAGTTCAAAACGTCACAAAATGTCAGATGAAATGTGAACACAGTACTACGACAATAAGTCAATAAGATGGTATTATTTAAAAGCGAAGTTACCTTTCGTTGAAGAGATTCATTAGGCTGGGAGCTGCCCAAGTCCTACTTACCTCTACGGCGAAAGGAGGCGGGGGTAAGGGGCAGAAGATCCATGCAAGTCTCGACCTAGTTCTCGCAACTCTCGCGAGAACTAGGTCACTCCGTGATCATGATGGACTGATAGCCATCGAAAATTTGGAGGTATGTGCATTTACCTGTCAAAACTAGTCACTGATTGATGAAAATTTCTATTAACTGAAGTTACCTTTGCGGGCCATAAGAGTCCTGTCTTCGTACCGTGAGTTATCCAGGGTGGTCTTCATATTGGAGAAGGTGCACGCATGCGCGATAGTGTCGATGGAAGCGTCATCCAGTTTGACCTGAAGGAACGCCGCCACTGTCTTCACGGCTTTAGGGAGGTCCTGGGAAAAACAGGTGTGAGTTGAGAATGCAAGATTGCACGTGTGCGTATACTTTCAACCTCATAAATGAGACAGAATTAAACTATAATCGAGAACCATCTACCTGCTTCATGTCTTCGTACTTTAAGAACAAGAAGTGGGGGTCGTCACGTTTCTGCCACCAACTAAGGACATGGTCGAAGTAGCAGCCGAAGGGATCTAAGAATAAAACAAGATCCTATAAAAAATGCCACTTTTAACCGGATACGTTTTTCACTTACTTTGGTTAAGGAATACATATGCTGATTCACTCTGCTAGATTTAAAATGTGCTGCGTAGATTAAGCATATATTGATATGATCTGATAACAGTAAGTAAATAATCTGTTGGATATCCATACTTATAAAAGTACAACCGAACAGCTACAAACGTTATCGAACACTAGTATGCATCGGACTGATTTCAAAGTGGTTTGTTTAACAAATTTATATCGTTGAATAATTTCTTCCTACTTACGATTGCCGGACAGGAAGTTCTGCATAAAATACTCGTCCCACGAAGGAGACTGCTTCATTGCAAAACGAGACCTCATCTTCTCTCCGAAGTGGAAGAAAGACACCGCCGTGTCCTTAGGGTTCCTCATGACGACGATCACTTTAACCTTTGACAGAAGGGTCAGAAAACAAATTATCAAATTCCTTAAATTTTGTAGTTGAACTAATAACTACAGTCATCGTGACATTTCATATGAATATTTGTACGTCTAAGAAACCCTCCAGAATGTGACTTCACGTGCAGACACGCTCACGTGACCTCATTTGATTATGACGTGTTGTCCGCCATATTGGATGGTTAAACCTGGAAATTGGCAGGTAGATTTGTACATATAACTACAGTCATATAATCGTCACATATCTAAAGAAACCCTTGGGAATGTGTAGTTACGTGCAGACACACTCACGTTGTTCTGAGGATGAGCGATCCCAGGCGGGGCGGTGTCCGGGGTGAGGTGGGTGAGGATGACGCGGGGAGAGGCACATTCCTGCAGCATCACGTGTTGAGGGCGTGACTCGTCATCATACTGGAACTCCAGCTTCCCCACCATGTCGTCAGAAGAGGCGTCGGTCCGGCCGCCGGCTGACAGGATCTTGTTGACGATCTCTAGTGTCCAGTTGGTTCCTGTAGGTTATAAAGTCATAATCTCAAATCCAGTCCAACCCTATCTTTGTGTGTCAACGTACCATCGTCAGTGCTGATATAAGATTACAACGGTTGTAAAGCAGCTACCGATGTGAAAGTATTCTGTATACAATGTATCACTCACCACACTGTCGCACACACCTGTTTTTGGGTAACTCACAATGACGATGTCGTCATCCCGGATGTCAAAGGTCGCCATGGCTTTCAAATTGGCCTCGGAAACAAACCGTGGGTATATGATGCCCTTGACGACATGACTGAAGTCATCGTCGTCCATGAAACTTGCAGTTGCCTCCGCCATCTAATATTCAGATTTAACCTTTGAGTTAGTTATGGAATGGCCATGTATTTGTCTCGTGGTGTTTTCTATGTTTTCTATTAAATGACAACTAACTTATCACACTGACACCATGGCATCTTTAAATTTGGATCTGTAGGAACCAGCCCAGGGGTAGCCCCACCTCAAATTCTAAACTGTAAACGCCAGAACACGCACTAACTCTCAGTTTTCCCCCCTCACCATAGTAGAACGCCGTGCCTGGCACGCGTACAGCTCTCATCGCTGAGTCATTCCGTACCAGGCAAGAGGCCTGCCCGTCCTAGCCCGCACCCGGTAACCCCCCCCCCCCCACGTTGCTTCTGATAGGGTTATTTGTGGGTATCCCCAATGTAGAAGTAGATATAGGTACTTACCGTCCTTGATGATGCCTCTACAGTAGATGTACACAATAAATAATTCTGCACACAATAAAGAATTCTACACACAAATTCTAACTCCGCTGCCTCTGTAGTCGTAGGTGTTGTACTTTGTCGACGTCACAAGTGGACTGTATGTAAATATTGATATAAGGTGAACGGTCAGCAGGGCAGGGTTCAAAACTTGTTTATTTAGCTCAAACCCCTCACAGAAGTGGTACGGTGGGATCATGACAGCGAATAAATGACTAATATGGAAGCTGTGTGTGAAGGAACTCTAAATGGGCTGTATGTGAAGTGGCAGTGTGTGAAGGAGCTATTTGTGAAGGAGCTGCGTTGAAGGAGCCGTCTGTGAAGTGGCAGTGTGTGAAGGAGCGATTTGTGAAGGAGCTGTGTGTGTTACATAACTCAGAGGCTTTGGGTTAGAATCAGTTGATAGTCAAGTCAAGTCAAATTTATTGCATCAGGTACAATGTATGGCAAAATTATAACGTATTGCTAACAGCTACAAATTGATATGCCACCGATCTTGTGTGCTTGGGAAGGGCTCTTTCCTCACATCACTAAGGTAGAAAAATGAGTAACTTAAGTTAGGGCTGTCCCTCAGATTTGAGGAGATCCACATGTTAAAGAACCCACCAAACTTATGGAAAAGAATAGGGGTACCGGTCCTTCCCGGTGTGAGTGTTCAAACCCCTAAGTCATATGGCTGCACCTGGAGCAATTGCTGTCGCTGTTTGGAAATCATTTACAAATGGATGGCAGCTTCACAGAATACATGCAAGTGGTTGAGGGACAGCCCTATGTATTTTCACATACATGGTCGACCTTTGGGACTTTGGGACCATACCGCCCTCACTATTAAAGGCTTATTAATAAACTATTCGAAGTTAAACTGCAGTCCAGTTCCCTCCAGCTTTGTCTTGCATTTCAAGTCGAGCAGCCTGCTTTGCTCGTCGGTAAACATCGTCTTCCAGTCGCCAACAATACCTACAAATGAAATAAAATTTAGACATAACTTCCAGACGCCTAGAACACCTTAAAATTGATACAGAGTTAGAAACATGAATTTACCAGTTTTGCGAGAAGTTTTGGGAGAGATGTTGAAAATGACGAGCGTTGAAATATTTTTTTGTACATAATACAGAATCAACATGAGGTGTAATCTGTGCTCGTCGACTACCAACAAAACTGGTCGAATCGACTGCTTTATAAGACCTAAGGTATTTGATATAGATGCACGTAAATGAATCAAGGAAAAAACTCGATATAGTACAGCAAACATGCGGCATCGCCTCTCCTGCATGCCAGCCCCACTTCAACACGAAACGAAATGTCTGATGTGATGTGAACATCTTAAACATGAACTCGAAGTTACCTTTGCGGGCCATAACAGTCCTGTCGTCGTACCGTGAGTTATCCAGGGTGGACTTCATATTGGAGAAGGTGCACGCATGCGCGATAGTCTCGATGGAAGCGTCATCCAGTTTGACCTGAAGAAACGCCGCCACTGTCTTCACGGCTTTGGGAAGGTCCTTAGACAAACGGATGTGAGTTCAGAATGCAAGATTGCACTTGTGCATACTTTCAACCTCATAAATGAGACAGAATTATACGATAATCGAGACCCATCTACCTGCTTCATGTCTTCGTACTTTAAGAACAAGAAGTGAGGGTCGTCACGTTTCTGCCACCAGCCAAGGATGTGGTCGAAGTAGCAGCCGAATGGATCTAAGAATACAACAAAGTTTCTCACTCATTTTGGTTTAGGAATACATACTTTGAGTCACTCTGCTATATTTAAAAATGTGTCACGTGGACTAAGCATATATTGTTATGATCTGTTAACAGTAAATAATGTTGGATACCCTTACATATAAAAGTACAGCCGTACAGCTACAAACGCTATCGAACCCTAGTATTGGACTGACTTCAAAGTGGTTCATTTAACAAATTTATATCGTTGAATAATTTCTTCCTACTTACGATTGCCGGGCAGGAAATTCTGCATAAAATATTCATCCCACGAATGATGTGCCTGCTTTCCCAAACGAGACCTCATCTTCTGTTCAAAGTGGAAGAAAGAAACCGCCGTGTCCTTGGGATTCCTCATAACGACGATTACCTTAACCTGTGACAGAAGGGGCAGAAAACAAATTAAGAATTGTAGTTGTATTCCTTTAAGAATTGTAGTTGTACTACGTAATCGTGACATTTCATATGAATAATTGTAACGGTACGTCTAAGAAACCCTTCAGAATGTGACGTCACGTGAAGAGACACTCACGTGACCTTACGTGATGATGACGCAGTATTGCCCGCCATGTTGGATGGTTAAACCTGGAAGTTTACAGGTAGATTTGTACATATAACTACAGTCACATAATCGTCACATATCTAAAGAGACCCTTGGGAATGTGTAGTTACGTGCAGACACACTCACGTTGTTCTGAGGATGAGCGATCCCAGGCGGGGCGGTGTCCGGGGTGAGGTGGGTGAGGATGACGCGGGGAGAGGCACATTCCTGTAGCATCACGTGATGAGGGCGTGGCTCGTCAGGATACTGGAACTCCAGCTTCCCCACCATGTCGTCAGAAGAGGCGTCGGTCCGGCCGCCGGCTGACAGGATCTTGTTGACGATCTCTAGCGTCCAGTTGGTTCCTGTAGGTTATAAAGTCATAACCTCAAACCCATGATTGTTTAGATCCAGTCCAACCCTGTCTTTGTGTGTCAACGACAAAGTTTAACACAGTTTGCAAAGCAGCTACCGGTGTGAACGCATTCTGTATACAATGTATTACACTATCGCACGCACCTGTTTTCGGATACGTCACTATTACGATGTCGTCATCCCGGATGTCAAAAGTCGCCATGGCTTTCAAGTTGTCCTCGGAAACAAACCGTGGATACCTGATGCCCTTGACGACATGAGTGAAGTCATCGTCGTCCATGGAACGTGCAGTCGCCTCCGCCATCTAATATTCAGATTTAACCTTTGAGTTAGTAATGGAATGGCCATGTATTTGTCTCGTATGTTTTCTATTAAATGACAACTAATTTATCACACTGAAACCATGGCATATTTCAATCTAGATCTGTAGGAACCAGCCCAGGGGTAGCCCCACCTCAAATTCTAAACTGTAAACGCCAGATCACGCACTAACTCTCAGTTTCCCCCCCTCCCCTCGCCATAGTAGAACGCCGTGCCTGGTACGCGTACAGCTCTCATCGCTGAGTCATTCCGTACCAGGCAAAGGCCTGCCCAACCTATCCCGCATACACCTCCTCCCCCCCCCCCCCACACACTTTGTCCCTGATAGGGTTATTTGTGGGTATCCCCCCAATGTAGAAGTAGATATAGGTACTTACCGTTCTTGATGATGCCTCTACAGTAGATGTACACAATAAATAATTCTGCACACAATAAAGAATTCTGAGCACAAAGAAGAATTCTAACTCCGCCCCTTCTGTACTCGTACTTGTATGGTGTCGACGTACAAGTGGACTGTGCGTAAATGTTTGATATGAGGTGAAGGAGCAGCAGGGCAGGGTTCAAAACTTGTTTATTTTTCGCTCAAACCCCATCACAGAAGTGGTTCGGTGGGATTGTGATAGCGAATAGATGACTGACATGAAAGCTGTGTGTGAAGGAACTATGTTAATGGGCTGTACGTGAAGGGGCAGTGTGTGAAGGGACTTTTTGAAAAGCAGCTGTGTGTGAAGGAGATGTGTGTGTTACATAACTCAGAAGCTCTGGGTTTGAATCAGTTGGTAGTCAAGTCAAGTCAAGTTTATTGCACAACGATTTCATCATGTACAATGCATGGCAAATGATAACGTATTACTAACAGCTACAAATTGATATGCCACCGATCTTGTGTGGTTGGGAAGGGCTCTTAACACGACTTTCCTCACATCACTAAGGTAGAGAAATTAACTTCAGTAAGGGCTGTCCCTCGGATAGTTAAATGGATCCGGAGGTCTCGTATTTGAGGAGTTCCACGTGCTAAAGAACCCACCACACTTATGGAAAAGAGTAAGGGTCCTTCCGGATGTGAGTGGTTCAAACCCTTAAATCCTATGGCTGCACCTGGGGCAATTGCTGTTGCTGTTTGGAAATCATTTACAAATGGATGACAACTTCACAGAATACATGTTTGAGGTGCAGCCCTATGTATTTTCACATACAATCAAGTGCATGGTCGAGCTTTGGGACTTGGGGACTTTGGGACCATACCGTCCTCACTATTAAAGGCTTGAACTATTCGAAGTTAAACTGCAGTCCAGTTCCCTCCAGTTTTGTCTTGCAGTTCGAGTCGAGCAGCCTGCTTTGCTCGTCGGTAAACATCGTCTTCCAGTCCCCAACAATACCTACAAAAATGACACAAATTTAGAAAATCACATGATGTCCATGCCTAAACTAGACACGTCTAAGCTTTAGGAGTAATGCTAACAATGACGAGCGTTAAGAATATTGTTTTCAGACATACATCTAATACAGAGCTAACGTGTAGTGTGATGCTACACTTATCATCGAAAGTAGTCGAAACAATTGCTTTATGGCCTAAGGTAGCTGACACTGTTCCGCGTAAACAAATCAAGAGCGAAACGAAATCGAATAAAGTACAACTATCGCCTTTCCTCCCAGTTCAAAACGTATCAAAATATCAGATGAGATGTGAACACAGTACTACGACGATCATCATCATCATTGCGGGCCGTTTGCCCGGACCAAGTCCACCGGGTGTGCCTAAACACCACAAACGACCACAAACGACTCAGAAACACCACAAACGACCACAAACGACTCTACTATGCAGTGTATATGGGTCAAAGACCTTGTGTGGCGCTCTGAAGACATTGTTTATACATTTATGAATTTAAAAAACGCAGCAATTCTACGTATTCACCAGTTATTTCGAGTTAGTCCGGTTTCTAGATTATAGTAATTCTTGGCCACCATGTTGGATCGTGCTTGTTTGCATTTGAGGCTGAAAAACACTTAGTATACAAGTTTCATAAGTTGACAATGATAGAATTGCGGTATGCTATAATCTATGAACCAACAGCTTTCATCGTTTTATCGCCATGTCGTCTATGGAGCCGAGGAAGGTATCAAGAACTTCCCCATGCAGACCCCAAGCACGGGCGATCCAACATGGCGGCCAAGAATGGTCCATTGCTTCGATCTTGAAACCAGCAGACTAACTCGAAATAACTGGTGAATACGTAGGACTTGCTGCGTTTTTTAGATTCA
>NC_049988.1:16349609-16404703 GCF_000003815.2 Branchiostoma floridae
CTCCAGACCGCCATACAAGATCTTTGACCCATATACACTGCACAATAGAGTCGTTTGTGGTCGTTTGTGGTGTTTCTGGGTCGTTTGTGGTCGTTTGTGGTGTTTAGGCGGACCTTCCAGACACGACAGTAGTCAATAAAAATGTCGTTATCTAAAACTTGAATGGGGAAGTTACCTTTGCGCGCGTTCACAGCCCTGCCTCGGTAACGTGAGTTATCCAGGCTGGCCTTCATGCTGGAGAAGGTGCACGCATGCGCGATAGTCTCGATGGAAGCGTCATCCAGTTTGACCTGAAGGAACGCCGCAACTGTCTTCACGGCTTTGGGAAGGTCCTGAGACAAACGGTAGCGAGTTGGGAACGCAAGATTGCACATATACATACCTTCAACTTCATAAGTGAAACAACATGAAACGATAATCGAGAACCATCTACCTGCTTCATGTTTTCGTACTTTAAGAACAAGAAGTGAGGGTCGTCACGTTTCTGCCACCAGCCAAGGATGTGGTCGAAGTAGCAGCCGAAGTTATCTAAAGAAAACAAGTTCCTAAATATAAAACGTTTTAACCAGATAGTCCTTAATTTTATCTATCAGGACTGATTATGAATAGTATAATTCATTCAGCTATGTTGAAAATGTGCAGCTTAGATGGACAAGACATAATGGTAAACAATTAGAATAAATTACTTGATAACATGTATGTTGATAACTTGTATGAACTGATGTGTTAAAAAAGTAAAAAATGTTTAAGCACAATCTGTTGAATACGCGTTGAAGCTAATGTCAACGTGGTCCATTTAGCAACATTGCCCTTGGTAGCTTCTCTCTACTTACACTTGCCGGCCAGGAATAACTGAAAGAACTCGTCCCATGAAGGAGGCGTCTTTCTGGCAAAATGAGACCTGAGCTTCTGTCCGAAGTGGAAGTAAGAAACCGCCGTGTCCTTGGGGTTCCGCATAACGACGATAACTTTAACCTGCGACGGAAGGGTCAGAAAACAAATCATCAAATTCCTCAAAGAATTATAATTATTATAGTTGTACAGCAATCGTGACATTTCATATGAATATTTGTACGTCTAAGAAACCCTTTAGAATGTGACGTCACGCGCAGACAAACTCACGTGATCTCACCTGATTATGATGTGTTATCCGCCATATTGGATGGTTAAACCTGGAAGTTGGCAGGTAGATTTGTACATATAATTACAGTCACATAACCGTGACATATTATGTGAGTATGCCTAACAAACCCTTCAGAATGTGACGTCACGCGCAGACACACTCACGTTGTTCTGAGGATGAGCGATCCCAGGCGGGGCGGTGTCCGGGGTGAGGTGGGTGAGGATGACGCGGGGAGAGGCACATTCCTGCAGCATCACGTGATGAGGGCGTGGCTCGTCAGGATACTGGAACTCCAGCTTCCCCACCATGTCGTCAGAAGAGGCGTCGGTCCGGCCGCCGGCTGACAGGATCTTGGTGACGATTTCTAGTGTCCAGTTGGTTCCTGTAGTTTATAAAGCCATAGTCTCGTATACATGATTGTCCAGGTCCAGTCCGATCCTTTTTTTGGTAAAGGGATCTAAGGAGCTGAACTGGAGCAAGAAGGCTCCAGAACATTATGGTTACCAGATTGATACATTCAGGATGTTACAGACACAGAAAAACGCACACATGTTGTAGTTATGTATGTTTGTGTGTCTGTATGCGTGTGTATATGTGTGTGGGGTGTGTGTGTTTGTGAGGTGTTTGTGTGTGTATATGAGCATGTGTCTGTATTTGAGTGTATGTATTTGTGCGAGAGTGTGTGCGTGTGTGTGCGAGTTTTGGTGTGTGCATGTAACTATGTAAATGTGTCACTGTGTGCGTGTGTGTATGTGTGTTTGGTGTGTCTATGTGTGTGTATGTTTTGGTGTGTGTATGTGTGTGATTTGGTGTATGTGTGTGTGTTTCTGTATTTATTTGTGTGTGTGTGTGTGTGTGTGTGTGTGTTTGCGGGTACATGTATGTGTGTGTGTATGTGTGTGTGTGTGTGTTTGTGTTCGTGTGTGTGTGTGTATGTTTGCGCTTACTCATCACACACCTGATTTAGGATAAGCCGCTATGACGATGTCGTCATCACGGATGTCAAAGTTCACCATGGCTTCCAGATTGGCCTCAGTAACAACCGGTGGGTATACCTGATGCCCTTGACGACATGGGTGAAGTCATCTTGGTCTATGGAATGTGCAGTCGCCTCTGCCATCTAATATTCAAAGTTAACCTTTAAGTTAGTTAGTTATGGAATGGCCATTTTGTATTTGAGTTAGTTATGGAATGGCCATTATGTATTTGAGTTAGTTATGGAATGGCCATTATGTATTTGCCTCGCGGTGTTTTCTATAAAATGACAACCAACTTATCACACTGAAACCACGGCATCTTTAACTCTAGATCGGTAGGAACCAGCCCTGGGGTAGCCACCACCTCAAATTCTTAACTATACATGCCAGAACACGTAAGAATTCTTTTATTATTCTTATTCATATATACCCCCCCCCCCCCCCCCCAAAAACACATTGCCTCTCTGATGACCTGGATGTTTCTTCTCTGTACATGTAAATGTAGGTACTTACCGGCCTTGATGATACCTGTGCAGTAGATGTACCGTGATAATACAGACTTCTGTACACAATAAAGAATTCTGCACACAAAGAAGAATTCTAACCCCTTCTGTAGTCGTAGGTGTATGGTGTCGACGTACAAGTGGACTGTGCGTAAATATTTGATGTGAGGTGAAGGATCAGTAGGGCAGGGTTCAAAACTTGTTTATTTTTCGCTCAACCCCCATCACAGAAGTGGTATGGTGGGATTGTGACAGCTAATCAATGGCTATGATGATCATACGATATTTATATCAGGGTTCTGTCAGATCGGACCAGTAGACTGGACGGTTAATTCTCCAGGATGCTATGTGTCGTGTATAACAAGCCTTGATGGGGACACACAACAAACAAACACCTCTATGGGACTTTTCGACCCATCTCAACTGAAATCAGGCGACGCCGGCAAAGTTTAGCTGGCCTTGTCACTCGGCATAGCGAACCAGCCGGAAAACTTCTCCTGTGGTCCCCAGAGGCAAAGAGGCGAAGAGGCAGTATCTACCTTACGTTAAAGAACATTTATTGAATCAGAGACTGGACTAAGTGATAGGAACCTGATTACAATGATGCATGATAGATCTCACTGGGGAAACTTTGCTAAGCTTGAACTCTATGCATGTATGTCTGTCATATCAGAATCAATCTCTTCCCTGAGTTGGGCCGCACTGACTTAATTTTATGGATAACATTGTCGCGCACATTGATATGAGCATGTTCTAAAAAAGCAACAAAAAAAAAAAAAACACGAAACATGTGGCCATATGTCACCCAATAATATCCCTGGTCAATTAGAATTCTATGCTTGCCAGATCGAGGATCTGCTCTCTGGGGTAAGATTCCCGGGGCACATGGTCAGGGCATAAGGCAACAGTACACTTGTTCTCTGTTTAAACAAGAATGGCAATAAAAACATTGTTAAAACGGCAACAATTATCTCTTATAATCTTACTAGAGGTGAACACAAGGCAAGCCTGGGAAAGAAATTGCCTTAAAAGTCCTGTGGTTTAGCAGCATTTTTTGCAGCATTTGTCTTTTTTCGCCCTCGTGCATTGATTTGGGGGCGCATAAGACTAAAAGAGTAGCTAGGAGCAATTTGCCAGTTGGACACTGTATGGCCGGCTTTTTCTTTTGTATAATGCCACTGGTAAATATGCTTGGAGATTATTTACAGATTGATGGCAGGTTCAAAGAACACACACAAGGGTTTGAGTTGTACTCCTATGTATTTGTCACATACAGTCACATGCATGATCTACCTTTGTGGAATATACTCTTAACTGAGGCTTAAACTATTCGAAGTTAAACTGAAGTCCAGTCCCCTCCAGCTTTGTCTTGCATTTCAAGTCGAGCAGCCTGCTTTGTTCGTCGGTAAACATCGTCTTCCAGTCTCCAACAATACCTACAAATTCAAACAATTTAGAAACATAACTTCCAGTCGCCTATAACAACTTAAAATTAAGTTAGAAATATGACTTTAGCAGCTTTGGGAGATTTGTTGAAAATGACGAGCATTACAAATATTGTTTTCCTACATAATACAGAACTAACATGTAGTGTCATCCGTGCTTGTCAACTACCAGCAAATTAGTTGAATCGATTGCTTTATAAGCCCTAAGGTATTTGATATAGATCCACGTAAATAAATCAAGGACAAAAATGTCGATAGAGTACAGCAAACGTGCTAGCTCCACTTCAACACGTAACAAAATGTCCGATGAAATGTGAACATAGTACTACCCCAGTAAGCAGTGAAAATGGTGTTAAAACATGAACGTGAAGTTACCTTTGCGGGCCATAAGAGTCCTGTCGTCGTACCGTGAGTTATCCAGGGTGGACTTCATGCTGGAGAAGGTGCACGCATGCGCGATAGTCTCGATGGAAGCGTCATCCAGTTTGACCTGGAGAATCGCCGCCACTGTCTTCACGGCTTTGGGAAGGTCCTGAGACAAACAGATGTGAGTTGAGAATGCAAGATTGCACATGTACGTACTTTCAACCTCATAAATAAGACAGAATTATACGATAATCGAGAACCATCTACCTGCTTCATGTCTTCATACTTTAAGAACAAGAAGTGGGGGTCGTCACGTCTCTCCCACCAGCCAAGGATGTGGTCGAAGTAGCAGCCGAATGGATCTAAGAATACAACAAAGTCATATAAAAAGTTTTAACTTTTAATCGGATACGTTTCTCACTCATTTTGGTTTAGGAATACATACTTTGAGTCACTCTGCTATATTTAAAAATGTGTCGCGTGGATTAAGCATATATTGTTATGATCTGTTAACAGTAAATAATGTTGGATACCCTTACATATAAAAGTACAGCCGTACAGCTACAAACGCTATCGAACCCTAGTATCGGACTGACTTCAAAGTAGTTCATTTAACAAATTTATATCGTTGAATAATTTCTTCCTACTTACGATTGCCGGGCAGGAAATTCTGCATAAAATATTCATCCCACGAATGATGTGCCTGCTTTCCCAAACGAGACCTCATCTTCTGTTCGAAGTGGAAGAAAGAAACCGCCGTGTCCTTGGGATTCCTCATAACGACGATTACCTTAACCTGTGACAGAAGGGGCAGAAAACAAATTAAGAATTGTAGTTGTATTCCTCAAAGAATTGTAGTTGTACTACGTAATCGTGACATTTCATATGAATAATTGTAACGGTACGTCTAAGAAACCCTTCAGAATGTGACGTCACGCGCAGAGACACTCACGTGACCTTACGTGATGATGACGCAGTATTGCCCGCCATGTTGGATGGTTAAACCTGGAAGTTGACAGGTAGAATTGTACATATAACTACAGTCACACAATCGTCACATATCTAAAGAGACCCTTGGGAATGTGACGTCACGCGCAGACACACTCACGTTGTTCTGAGGATGAGCGATCCCAGGCGGGGCGGTGTCGGGGGTGAGGTGGGTGAGGATGACGCGGGGAGAGGCACATTCCTGTAGCATCACGTGATGAGGGCGTGGCTCGTCAGGATACTGGAACTCCAGCTTCCCCACCATGTCGTCAGAAGAGGCGTCGGTCCGGCCGCCGGCTGACAGGATCTTGTTGACGATCTCTAGCGTCCAGTTGGTTCCTGTAGGTTATAAAGTCATAACCTCAAACCCATGATTGTTTAGATCCAGTCCAACCCTGTCTTTGTGTGTCAATGTGCCATCGTCAGTGCTAATATTAGATTAACAAAGTTTGCAAAGCAGCTACCGGTGTGAACGCATTCTGTATACAATGTATTACACTGTCGCACGCACCTGCTTTCGGATACGTCACTATTACGATGTCGTCATCCCGGATGTCAAAAGTCGCCATGGCTTTCAAGTTGTCCTCGGAAACAAACCGTGGATACCTGATGCCCTTGACGACATGAGTGAAGTCATCGTCGTCCATGGAACGTGCAGTCGCCTCCGCCATCTAATATTCAGATTTAACCTTTGAGTTAGTTATGGAATGGCCATGTATTTGTCTCGTATGTTTTCTATAAAATGACAACTAACTTATCACACTGAAACCATGGCATATTTCAATCTAGATCTGTAGGAACCAGCCCAGGGGTAGCCCCACCTCAAATTCTAAACTGTAAACGCCAGAACACGCACTAACTCTCAGTTTTCCCCCCTCACCACAGTGGAACGCCGTGCCTGGCACGCGTACAGCTCTCATCGCTGAGTCATTCCGTACCAGGCAAAGGCCTGCCCAACCTATCCCGCATACACCTCCTCCCCCCCACACACTTTGTCCCTGATAGGGTTATTTGTGGGTATCCCCCCAATGTAGAAGTAAATATAGGTACTTACCGTTCTTGATGATGCCTCTACAGTAGATGTACACAATAAATAATTCTGCACACAATAAAGAATTCTGAGCACAAAGAAGAATTCTAACTCCGTCCCTTCTGTACTCGTACTTGTATGGTGTCGACGTACAAGTGGACTGTGCGTAAATGTTTGATATGAGGTGAAGGACCAGCAGGGCAGGGTTCAAAACTTGTTTATTTGTCGCTCCAACCCCATCACAGAAGTGGTTCGGTGGGAGTATGATAGCGAAGAGATGACTGACATGAAAGCTGTGTGTGAAGGAACTATGTGAATGGGCTGTATGTGAGTGGCAGTGTGTGAAGGAACTGTGTTTGAAGGAGCTGTGTGTGAAGGAGCTGTGTTTGAAGGAGCTGTGTTTGAAGGGGCCTTGTGTGAAGGGACTTTTTGAAAAGCAGCTGTGTGTGAAGGAAATGTGTGTGTGTTACATAACTCAGAGGATCTGGGTTCGAATCAGTTGATAGTCAAGTCAAGTTTATTGCACAATCATTAATTGCATCAGGTACAATGTATGGCAAATTTATAAGGTATTAATAACAGCTACAAATTGACATGCCACCGATCTTGTGTGCTTGGGAAGGGCTCTTAACACGACTTTCCTCACATCACTAAGGTAGAGAAATTAACTTCAGTAAGGGCTGTCCCTCGGATAGTTAAATGGAGGTCCAGTATTTGAGGAGATCAAAATGTTAAAGAACCCACCACACTTATGGAAAAGAGTAAGGGTCCTTCCGGATGTGAGTGGTTCAAACCCTTAAGTCCTATGACTGCACCCGGGGCAATTGCTGTTGCTGTTTGGAAATCATTTACAAATGGATGGCAGCTTCACAGAATACATGCAAGTGGTTGAGGGACAGCCCTATGTATTTTCACATACATGGTCGATCTTTGGGACTTTGGGACCATACCGCCCTCACTATTAAAGGCTTAAACTATTCGAAGTTAAACTGAAGTCCAGTTCCCTCCAGCTTTGTCTTGCATTTCAAGTCGAGCAGCCTGCTTTGCTCGTCGGTAAATATCGTCTTCCAGTCGCCAACAATACCTACAAAAATGACACAAATTTAGAAAATCACATGATGTCCATGCCTAAACTAGACACGTCTTAAGTTTTTGGAGAATGCTAACGATAACGTGTGTTATTGAAAATAATGTTTTCATACATGATACAGAGCTAACGTGTAGTGTGATGCTACACTTATCGTCGAAAGTAGTCGAAACAATTGCTTTATGGCCTAAGGTAGTTGACACTGTTCCACGTAAACAAATCAAGTGCGAAAGGAAATCGAATAAAGTACAACTATTGCCTTTCCTCCTAGCCCCAGTTCAAAACGTAACAAAATATCAGATGAGATGTGAAAACAGTACTACGGCGGTAGTCAATAAAAATGGTGTTATCTAAAACTTGATTGGGGAAGTTACCTTTGCGAGCGTTCAGAGTCCTGCCGTCGTACCTTGAGTTATCCAGGGCGGCCTTCATGTTGGAGAAGGTGCACGCATGCGCGATAGTCTCGATGGAAGCGTCATCCAGTTTGACCTGAAGAAACTCCGCCACTGTCTTCACGGCTTTGGGAAGGTCCTGAGACAAACGGATGTGAGTTGAGAATGCAAGATTGCACGTGTGCGTACTTTCAACCTCATAAATGAGACAGAATTAAACGGTAATCGAGAACTATCTACCTGCTTCATGTCTTCGTACTTTAAGAACAAGAAGTGGGGGTCGTCACGTCTCTGCCACCAGCTAAGGACATGATCGAAGTAGCAACCGAAGTTAGCTGAAGAAAAACAAGGTCCTATATATTAACAGTTTTAAAAAGATACGTTCTTTCTTTGATTTATCAATAACTCATAATTTGGTTCATTCAGTTATGTGAAAAATTTGTAGCTTAGCTAGACAACACATCGCTAGTAAGTAACATTAAACTGTTTGATAACATTGTATGAGCGCATACGTGAAAAGATAGAAAAGTTCAAAAGTACAAAACTCTGTTGAATATGCGTTGAAGCTAATGTCAAAGTGGTCCGTTCAACAACATTGTCCTTGCTAGCTTCTGTCTACTTACACTTGCCGGACATGAATAACTGAAAGAACTCGCCCCATGAAGGAAACCGCTTTTGTCCAGTCTGAAAGCTGATCTTTTCTAGGAAGTGGAAATATGAGACCGCTGTATCCTTCGGGTTCCTCATTACTACGATCACCTTAACCTGTGAGGAGAGACACCAAAACAAATTTATCATTGCTTGAAAGGCGCTGATAGACCGCACTGTACATCATAGGCTTTTGCGCTCACGTGATTATGACGTAGTATTGTCCGCCATATTGGATGGTTAAACCTGGAAGTAGGCAGCTAGATTTGTACATTTAACTACAGTCACATAATCGTGACATACCATGTGAGCATGCCTAACAAACCCTTCAGAATGTGACGTTACGTGCAGACACACTCACGTTGTTCTGAGGATGAGCGATCCCAGGCGGGGCGGTGTCCGGGGTGAGGTGGGTGAGGATGACGCGGGGAGAGGCACATTCCTGCAGCATCACGTGATGAGGGCGTGGCTCGTGAGGATATGTGAACTCCAGCTTCCCCACCATGTCATCAGAAGAGGCGTCGGTCCGGCCGCCGGCTGACAGGATCTTAGTGATGATTTCTAGCATCCAGTTGGTTCCTGTAGGTTATACATTAAAAACCTGGAATCACCCTGCTCTAGTTCCAGTCCGATCCTATCTTTGGCAATTTAAAGTGATCTACGGAGCGAACCGGAGATAGAAGGCTCAAGATTGATACGTTCAGGACATGTACGTGTGTGTGTGTGTGTGTGTTCGTGTGTGTGTGTTGTGCGTTCTTGTGTGTGTGTGTGTGTGTGTGCGTGCGTGCGTGTGTGTGTGTGTCTGTATGTGTGTATGCGAGTATATTGGCATACATATCGTCAGTGCTGATATCTTTAATTTGCCTGTGCACGTGAGATTACAACGGTTGAAAGTAGCTACACGTGTGAAAGTATTTTGTATACAATGTATTACTCACTACACTGTCGCACACACCTGTTTTCGGAAAAGTCACTATGGCTATGTCGTCATCCCGGATGTCAAAGGTCGCCATGGCTTCCAGATTGGCCTCGGTAACAAAAGGTGGATATCTGATGCCCTCGGTGACGACATGAGTGAAGTTATCGTCGTCCATGAAACTTGCAGTTGCCTCCGCCATCTGATATTCAAATTTAATCGTTGAGTTAGTTATGGAATGGCCAAGTATTTGCCTCGCGGTGTTTTCTATTACTAGTAAATGCCAACCAACTTATCACACTGAAACCACGGCATCTTTAAATCTAGATATGTAGGAATCAGCCCAGGGGCGCGCTCGCGTAGCCACCGCCTCAAATTCTAAACTATAAATGCCCCAAACACGGACTAATTCTCAGTTTTCCCCCTCACCATAGACATAGTGGAACGCCGTGCCTGGCACGCGTACAGCTCTCATCGCTGAGTCATTTCGTGCGAGGCACTAGGCCTGCCCGACCTAGCCCGCAATTACAACCTCAAGCCGCCCCTTTGGATGTTTCTCTTATGTACATGTACATGTAAATGTAGGTACTTACCGTCCTTGATGATACCTGTGCAGTAGATATACACAATAAAGACTTCTGCACACAATAAAGAATTCTGCGCACAATAAACAATTCTAAACCCGCTGCCTCAGTCTGTAGTCGTAGGTGTACTTTGTCGACGTCACCAGTGGACTGTATGTACATATTGATATAAGGTGAAGGATTAGCAGTGCACAAGTTCAAAACTTCTTTATTTGTCGCCAGTCACAGAAGTCGTACGGCGGGATTTTTGAAACAAATAAATGACTATACGATATGTATCTTAGGGTTATGCACGTTCTATGACTTATGTGACTCTGCCTCTAACGCAGGCGCGTGTATTCGGTGTACCTTGCGCCTATCGTGTTATTTTCAGACTTAGGATCTCATCCAGGTATTATTCCGAGTGGGTATAAAAAGATCCGACCCAAAAACTGAACGGCTGCATAGACGCGTGTTTTTAGCGGTAAGAAATTCCCTTTCAGCCAGCCCAACTGATCTTAAAAGTTAGATTGGTAAAAGTTTCTTTGTAATATATAAGAAATTAGCCGGTAATGTTTGGCAACCGCGCGTTAGGTCGGAGGCACACAGTCCAAGGTTCTGAGTGGTGCTGCTGTACACCAACACTACAGCAAAAAAGTGCCTCTTACTGGGATTGACTAATTGTAGTTTATAATTGCTATAAACATGGTATAAAACACGTGCCAAAGCGAGGAATGTCGATGGATATGAATCATGCAAATGACTTTATTTGCATAATTAAGGAGACGACGCTATTTTCCATAGTGCTAAATGACGTATATATCATTAATGCGGCTTTTACAGAAAATTTCAAGTTATATCACATCGACTCCAAGTCGTCGTCTTTAGGATTTATACTATGTATATTCAACAATAAATTGTAGACATTCAGACATTACAAGTGAATTCCACACTCTCAAAACGACACGCTACCGTATCTGGATAATTTCATGGCATGTGCTACGCTCAACCCCTGGTATGAGTATCTTGGGCCAGTTGATGCGTTTTGAGTTAAAGATGTGTCTAGCTTCAATACCACACCCCAGCCCGATCTCAAAAATATCTATCGTGCAGGGGTCTGGCCGGATGACATTGGTCCTCTTCTCAATTTTGCCCCTGCACGATAGATATTTTTGAAATCGGGCTGGGGGTGTGGTAACCAGGCTAAGGTGTGTCCAGTATGTAACAATAAACGAAATATAAAGAAGACCTAGTATCTAGTCTCTCGTATTGAATTTACCTTTTATGGATGAATGGATAAATTGCTCAACAATTAAGATAGGTGCAATGTGTAGCAACTACATTCTATTTACCAGTTCCATGAAGAATGGGCAATTCATATGCTTCTAACTTTAATAGTTTTATCATTTCACCAACGCATGTATACTCGTGTGAGGTTAGTCTGGTCTGGCCCTCAGAGTGAATTTAACATGTAAAAAATGACCCACGAAGCGAATGCAGGAGTACATGTTAATCGTGTAAGGAAAATGATCTGTGTACAGTCATCAACTAGAATGTAAAATCATTAATCTGAATCTCTGGCGAAGCAAAGTTCATGTCCGAGTCCTTTCTGACCTGCATGACACAAGCTAATGCGACTAGGTTGTTGAATAAGTATCAGGTACACTAAATGATAACCAGAATGACTTGAATGAAGATACATTTATTTAATGATATGGTTGGCAGGTACACAGAATGTACACATGCTTTTGACGTGTAGTCCCTTTACTGTCAGGGAATGTACTAAACTCTTTACTGAGGCTTGGGCTATTCAAAGTTAAACTGCAGTCCAGTTCCCTCCAGCTTTTTCTTGCATTTCGAGTCGAGCAGCCTGCTTTGTTCCTCGGTAAACATCGTCTTCCAGTCTCCAACAATACCTGCAAATTGACACAAATTTAGAAACTTTATACAAATCAAATGATATCCATGCCTAAACTAGACACGTCTTAAGTTTTGGTAGAAATGCTAAAATGACGAGCGTTAAAGATATTGTTTTGAAAATTCGTTCTACTCCATGTCGACTAACATGTGGTGTGATGCGCGCTTGTTACGCTTTTAAAACACCGAAAGTAGTCTAAATCTATAGTTGCTTTTTGAGGTATCTGACATGTAGTACTGTAACAGTTAACGTGTGCCATCGTCTCTCCTTCTAGCCTCACTTCAACACGTATCAAAATGTCCGATGAGATGTGAACATAGTACTACCCAGTAAGCAGTGAAAATGGTGTTAAAACTTGAACGTGAAGTTACCTTTGCGGGCCATAAGAGTCCTGTCCTCGTACCGTGAGTTGTCCAGGGTGGACTTCATGTTGGAGAAGGTGCACGCATGCGCGATAGTCTCGATGGAAGCGTCATCCAGTTTGACCTGAAGGAACGCCGCCACTGTCTTTACGGCTTTGGGAAGGTCCTGAGACAAACAGATGGGAATTCAAGATTGAACATGTATATGGGCTTTCAATCTCACAAGGGAAACAACACAAAAAGATAATCCAGAACCATCTACCTGCTTCATGTCTTCGTACTTTAAGAACAAGAAGTGGGGGTCGTCACGTTTCTGCCACCAGCCAAGAACATGGTCGAAGTAGCAGCCAAATGTATCTAAGAATAAAACAAGGTCATGTATATAAAAGTTTTAAGAGTTACATACATGTTTTTTTTATCTATCAGGAATGATTATGAATGATATAATTCATTCAGCTATGTTGAAAATGTGCAGCTTAGATGGACAAGACATAATGGTAAATAATTAGAATAAATTACTTGATAACATTGTATTAAAAGATGTGTTAAAAAAGTAAGAAATGTTTAAGCACAATCTGTTGAATACGCATTGAAGCTAATGTCAACGTGGTCCATTTAGCAACATTGCCCTTGGTAGCTTCTCTCTACTTACACTTGCCGGCCAGGAATAACTGAAAGAACTCGTCCCATGAAGGAGGCGTCTTTCTGGCAAAATGAGACCTGAGCTTCTGTCCGAAGTGGAAGTAAGAAACCGCCGTGTCCTTGGGGTTCCGCATAACGACGATAACTTTAACCTGCGACGGAAGGGTCAGAAAACAAATCATCAAATTCCTCAAAGAATTATAATCATTGTAGTTGTACTAATAACTACAGTCATCGAGACATTCATATGAATATTTGTACGTCTAAGAAACCATTCAGAATGTGACGTCACGCGCAGACACACTCACGTGACCTCACGCGATTATGATGTCATATATTCCGCCATATTGGATGGTTAAACCTGGAAGTTGGCAGGTAGATTTGTACATATAATTACAGTCACATAACCGTGACATATTATGTGAGTATGCCTAAGAAACCCTTCAGAATGTAACGTCACGCGCAGACACACTCACGTTGTTCTGAGGATGAGCGATCCCAGGCGGGGCCGTGTCCGGGGTGAGGTGGGTGAGGATGACGCGGGGAGAGGCACATTCCTGCAGCATCACGTGATGAGGGCGTGGCTCGTCATCATACTGGAACTCCAGCTTCCCCACCATGTCGTCAGAAGAGGCGTCGGTCCGGCCGCCGGCTGACAGGATCTTGGTGACGATTTCCAGCATCCAGTTGGTCCCTGTAGGTTATACATTTAATAGCCTTGTGTCATCCTGGTCTAGTTCCAGTCCGATCCTATCTTTGGCAAAGTGACCAGAGGAGCGAATCGGAGATGGAAGGCTCAAGTTTGATACGTTCAGGACATGTACTCATGTGTGTGTGTCTGTGTTCTTTTGTGTGTGTGTGTTCTTTTGTGTGTGTGTATGTGTGTATGTGTGTGTGTGCGTGTTTGTGCGCGCGCGTGTGTGTGTATGTGTGCATGCGAGTGTGTTGACATACATTACATATCTTCAGTGCTTATATATATATAATTTGCCTAGCCTGTGAGATTACAACAGTTGAAAGCAGCTACAGGTGTGGGTGTATTCTGTATATTAGTCACTACACTGTCGCACGCACCTGTTTTCGGAAAAGTCACTATGGCTATGTCGTCATCCCGGATGTCAAAGGTCGCCATGGCTTCTAAATTGGCCTCGGTAACAAACCGTGGATATCTGATGCCGTTGATAACATGAGTGAAGTCATCGTCGTCCAGGAAACTTGTATCTGCCTCTGCCATCTGGTATTCAAAGTTAACCATTGATTTAGTTAGTTGATTAAGGGTTAATGACCCGCCCCGATGCGTATCGATGGTGTCATAATGCCTGATCCTTCGCTATAACCACCGAATAAAACCACCTTTACACCAGTACCTCCCTTGCAAACGTTATGCCCATGCATTCATTGATCGAGCACCAGGGTTTATTTTGTGAATGGTTTATAAAACAAACACAAGCTCTCCAATGATGTCACATCAAATGCCATACTATAAACGCCAGAACAGACACCACAAATGCCCAGTTTTCCTCCGTACCATCCCGAGTGGAATGCCGTACCTGGCACGCTTGTGACAGCTCCCACCGCTGTTAAATTCCGTGCCAGGCTGGTGGCATGCCCGCCCTAACCCGCCAACTCAACTTTACCCCCACAAACTTTGACCCTAATGGGGTTATTTTGGGGTATCCTACCCTGGGTGCCAGACAGGATCGGGTAGCTAGCGAGTTTTGTTCGGGGAGTCAAGGCAGTCAGCCCGCCTATCTCACATTAGCGCTCCGGGGAGTTTAAGCCCGAAGGAGTTATCGCTACCCTTTTCCGAAAAGGGCAGGTGGACGTAACGTTAATCGGGCTTAAACTCCCCGGGGTGCTAATAGTAGATAGGCGGACCTGGCTGTTTTGGGCCGCCGAATAAACTGTCCTAGCTGCCCTATCCCGGCTGGCCCCCAGGGTAGGGGTATCCCATATGTAGATGTAGGTACTTGCCGTCCTTGATAATACCGCTGCAGTAGATGCACAATGGGTAATTCTTACCCCGCCCTTTCTGTAGTCGTAGGTGTACGTTGTCGACGTCACTAGTGGACAGTACGTTAATATTTGAGACGCCACTAGTGGACAGTACGTTAATATTTGACAGAAGGTGAAGGGTCAGTAGGGCAGGGTTCAAAAGTTCTTTATTTGTCACTCAACCCCCCATCACAGAAGTAATACGGCGGTATTATTATAGCGAATAGATGACTAAGATGATCACACGATATTTATGGTAGGGTTATGCCAGATCGCAATTGATGTTTTCAGATCGCAATTGATGTCGGACCAGTTAGACTTGTCAGTTCGTACGCATGAACCCCACTGCTATATTGCTTCCCCCCTTTCCTCTCTCTCAAGAGTCTTTCTTTCTTCAATCTCTGAGCACGATATCCATGTGCGGCTCATTTTGTCATTGCTCACAGACTGGTGTGGGAACCACTGAAAGCATTAGAGTCTACTGGATCACTACATTCGAACTCGCGTCACCAACTCCCGAACCAATCGCACTATAGCTACCAGCAAATCTAAAAGGTCCGGACCAGTAAGACTATTCAGTTGGTGGCGCTTGAAACCCACCGTTACCTGACCGTCATGTCAGATTAGGCACGTGACACGGGGCTCGATTAGCAACACAGCGACGCACAAATAAAGACACGTTTTGAACCTTGTACCCCGCACCGTTACCCTTTTACCGGTATATCAGATAGCTAATGTTTACACCTATCATGACTCGACAAAAGCTTAGACTACAGAAAACAGCGTAGTCAAAACTTGTCCTTGTATAGAACTATTGCAGAGGTTTCATCAAGTACGGTAAGAGAATCGTAGGGCATTACTTTTTCTTATTTTATTTTTATTCAATTAGGATTCACCGTAAAACAAGGCTCATGGAGCCACTCAAGCGTCTTGGGTTACAATACTGTATTGTGAAGAAGGATGTCTGTTATTCCCTGACTTAAACAATTTCAGATTGTATCCCATGGGGAAGCAAGTCCGTGGAAGCTTATTCCATGGTTATGTTGTTCTAGGAAAGACGCTCTCAGGCACTTTAAACAGAGCTAGATTTCGACATTTTCAAGTCGGTCAAAATGTAAAAGAAAGCATAGTACCGCTGGTCGGATTAATGGATGTTCTGTTCATTATACTGAGCCCAGTGGGTATGCATGTGCAATCTAGGTCTTCTTCATTACCTGCATGTATGCAGGTATGGTTTTCACGGGCATGGGAAAATTTGGAAGCTGGGGATTTAGGGCGCTGTATCTCGAGAACGGATGGTGCGAGCACGACGATTTTTGGTATGTGGGTTGGGGGTGGTGGCTTGACACTCAGGTTTGATTTTGGGCCTCCTGGCGTTTGAACTTGACATTGCAGGTGGCATTTTTGGTGTTTTGGGGGCACTTTTGGCGCTGTGTGTTTGGAACGATACGCGCGATTGCGGACGCACGATACGGTATATTTGGGGGGATGTTTGCTGGGTGTTCACTCTGACTACAACAGCTTTCTGAACTTTTTAAAGTTGCCAGCAGCTTGCCATTTATGAATGGGATTGACAAGGACATTTTGAGTAGTAAATTCTGCTGTAAAATTTGGCGTAGGTACTTCAGGAGATTTAGGTTTTAGTTGGACGGATTGAACAAAATATCATACCACCCTAATGCTGCTGGATGGGGCCTACCACTATTCATATTGTCTATGGAACTACTGTAAAAATATAATTTTTCAAATTATGCAAATAACCTTCCAGTGTCAAGTGATATAACACTCCAGAAATAAATCTTTAATGAATATCATTGGTACAATAAGGAGATTTAGCAGCTGCATTAGGTCAGTACATTGAAATAAGAAGATATCAGTACTGAATATATCATATGTGACAGAACAACTACATGGGCCATCTGTCTCTGAGACCAAAAAAGGTAGGAAAAGTCGTCTCAATAACTTTAAGGTACTGTGGTTGGTTACATGCTTAAGAAATCCAAAATAATCAATGTTCATCCATGCCCAAACTTACACATTCTGAAAATGGAATTTCAGACTTTTGCATGGTGCACAACCAACACGGTAAAAATATCACTTTTCCAACCACGCAACCAGGGACGAAAAGGAAAAAAAATACACAATATGTCTACAGACACCTAATACATTTCATGCAGGCCTGAGGTCTACGAACTCTTGTTATATCAGTAACCTGAACTTTAAATCCTAGATGGCGAAGACGTCTGCAAATTTCATGGACGATGATGACTTCACTCATGTCGTCAAGGGCATCAGGTACCCTCCTGACGTCACCAAGGACAACCTGGAAGCCATGGTGAACTTTGACCTTCGGGATGACGACATCATCATAGCGGCTTTTCCAAAAGCAGGTGTGTGACGAATCCCTTGAATTTTGGGATAAAGACACAGTCTAACCGTTTCAGTTCTACAGACAGAAATATCAGCACTTTGTGTTAATTAGAAAACACCGAAACACACAGACACACACAGACACACACATACATACAAACACACACACACACACACACACACACACACACACACACACATACACTCACAGACACACTCACACACACACACACACACACACACACACACACACACACACACACACACACACACACACTCACAGACACAATCACAGACACACTCACACAAGCGGAATGGAGCTAGAGCATGATGCATACCAAGCTATTAATGTTTAACCTACAGGAACCAACTGGATGTTAGAAATCGTCAACAAGATCCTGTCAGCCGGCGGCCGGACCGACGCCTCTTCTGACGACATGGTGGGAAAGCTGGAGTTCACATATCCTCACGAGCCACGCCCCCGTCACGTGATGCTGCAGGAATGTGCCTCTCCCCGCGTCATCCTCACCCATCTCACCCCGGACACCGCCCCGCCTGTGATCGCTCATCCTCAGAACAACGTGAGTGTGTTTTTACGTGACGTCACGATCTGAAGGGTTTCTTTAGACATACCCATATAATATATCACAGTCTAGTGACTGTAGTTAAAAGTACAAATCTACCTGCAAACATCAAGGTTTAACCATCCAACATGGCGGACAACACTACGTCATAATCACGTGAGCACGTGAGTGCGTCTGCACGTGACGTCATATTCTGAAGGGTTTCTTAGACGTAAAGATAAATATTCATATGAAACGTTACAATAACGTGATGCAGTTATATGTACAAATCTACCTGCTAACTTCTAGGTTTAACCATCCAACATGGCGGACAACACTACGTCATAATCACGTGAGCGCAAAAGCCTATAATGTACAGTTAGGTCAGTCAGCGCCTTCAAAGAAATGGTGAATTTGTTTTGGTGTCTCTCCCCACAGGTTAAGGTGATCGTCGTGATGAGGAACCCTAAGGACACGGCGGTCTCTTACTTCCACTTCGAACAGAAGCTCAGGTCTCGTTTTGGGCGGAAGCCGATCCCTTCTTGGGACGAGTTCTTCCAGTTGTTCCTAGCCGGAAAGCGTAAGTAGGAAAATCTTATCAAAGACAACGTTGCTAAATGTAGCACTTTTGAGATCGGCCACACGCATGTTCAATACCCCTGTTCGTGGTTCCAGCTGCGTATGCGCAGCTGCGTATTGTGGCTGACATGTCAAAGGTCAAGGACCCTAACTTGTGATCAGTTCTTGTCCAGACCATGCTTAATTTACATCCAGACGTGTTTTTAGAATGTCTCGGGAGACTTCACACTTTTGACGTTCGCTACGTATGCGTAGTTGGGACCGTGAAGAGGCTTGTTGCAAATGACATGTAATCAGAGGGACTATAACGCTAGCTTACATTTATTCACACGGTAACCTATATCCGTTGTTTTTAGAAATAGGGCATTGAGCTGGATACCAAATCGAAGAACGGTGGTTTAAACTGCAAAAATAATGTTTAAAAATCACACTTCATTTAAAGAAGATATTCACCGTCCGTCGACTTGATATCCCAAAGTACATTTTGTACCCTTTATTTAAAAACAACGGATATAGGTTACCCTGCGGATTAAGGTAAACTAGCGTTATCAACATTGCATGAAGCATACAATGTTACGAAAGTTCAATTAAGCTCTATGAAAAAAGAAGTATATCTTGTTACAACTGCACAACTATTTTTCTTATACTTAGGACCTTGTTTTGTTCTTAGATACATACGGCTGCTACTTCGACCACGTCCTTGGCTGGTGGGAGAGACGTGACGACCCCCACTTCTTGTTCTTAAAGTACGAAGACATGAAGCAGGTAGATGGTTCACATTTATCATTTCATTCTGTCTCATTTATGATGTTGAAAGTACGCACAAGTGCAATCTTTGAGTTACTCCATATTTTCTTCAGGCAATGACAGTTTTTAAAGGGAAGGTCATTGCTTGAAAATTTGGAGTAACTGTACATGTATTCATACGTGACTGATGAACCTCTTCAACGATGTGCAATATTGCATTCCCAACTCACATCTGTTTGTCTCAGGACCTTCCCAAAGCCGTGAAGACAGTGGCGGAGTTCCTTCAGGTCAAAATGGATGACGCTTCCATCGAGACTATCGCGCATGCGTGCACCTTCTCCAGCATGAAGGCCGCCCTGGATAACTCACGGTATGGAGACAGGACTGTGAACGCGCGCAAAGGTAAATTCACTTCTCCTAAAATTTCAGATAACGCCTTATTCACTGAGCACTATAGCATTATGTTCACATGTAACATCTTGATACATCTTGAAAAAGAAGGACGAGGGAAGCAGGCGAAGGGACACTGTAGTAAATACTAGTATACACATGTACTTTGGCTGTGCTGTATTGGACATTCTTTTTCGTCCTTGGTTTATCTAGATGGATCAGTGCCTGCCACCTAGGGCTTAGCCCTTATGAAGCTACTTTTAGTATAAGTGCAACATCCATTATGTATGAAACTAAATGAATGTTGTATTATGTATACTAACTATTCAAACCACAAGAACAATAGTCAACGTTATTCTTTTTAAAATTTCGAAGTGTTTAACCTAGACATACCTAGATATCAGACGACATGTATTAACTCACTATCCAGTGATGAAATTTTAATGTATGTAAAATTTGTGTCAATTTTAAGGTATTGTTGGGGACTGGAAGACGATGTTTACCGACGAACAAAGCAGGATGCTCGACTTGAAATGCAAGACAAAACTGGAGGGAACTGGATTGCATTTAAACTTCGAATAAGTCTATCTTCACTTGATTCAAGGCAAAGATTGCAGATTGCTATTGGACTGAGCAGAGTACCATGTCTTGAGATGTAAAATCCTGGAAAAAATCTTGAGATCATTTTAAAGAATCTTGAGACTTTCTGAAAGATCTTAAATGTTCAGTAACAAATCTCAAGTTTGTTTGGAAAAATCTCGAGACTGTCTCGAAAAATATTGTGTAAAAACTTTTGAGATTTACCACACAATCTCGAGATGTTTCTGGGGGTTATGGCTTGAAAGTTCATCTGTCTGTGTTAATAAACTTTTGGCAACTTATGGTCAACCGTTCTCTGATGAGTCAAGTGTTCTATCTCCATTAGGTGACATCTTTAAAGCCCATGTTTTGACGTAGACAGTAATCTCCAAGCAGATCCTAGGGTAGCAAAAGTTAGTACTAAAAGCTGACAGAGGAGTAAAGACGGCATAGGAGTGTGTGTTTGCTACCGGTGCCCGTCTGACTCCCTTTGGCCGGCTGTACTCCTTTGTGCCAGCTTTGATCTTATGGCATCGTAGGATCTGCTTGGAGATTAGAAGACAACCATATAAACAGTAGAATTTTAGGGGTCTACAACACCTACGCACATACATTTTGTACCAAATATTTGTCACAATCCATCCAGAGGTTCTTAAGATATTGTACGTACAGACATGGTACAGTAGAAGCCGTCTAATTGCACTTCCCATTTACCATCACATTTTGTGCAATTATCCGGATGGCGTAACAAAGCGAAGTCATTCAGCTGGAACGCATCACTATGGGACTTTGGGATTCCATGCAATCAACAGAATTGTATCCGTTGTGCAAGTAAATAACTTCTACTGTAGAAATAGTAGATCTGGTCCGGGCAAATGGCCTGTGATGATTACGTACAGACATTAAAAAAATCAAAACAATACCTCTCATTTTTCACGGAGGTAATACCTTTCCCGCGTGGTTTGGTCCAAAGGTTCACCTTCAGCCAAAGTTGACTGAACAACAACAAAAAGAGTTCTCGCTTTCTAATTACGTTACGCCGATATGGGTCATTGTTTACTGGAGCATAACGTATCGTCTGGTCCGAGGTTGGTCGTTCTGTGTTATGTTGAGGGTTTAGAACCTCACCTATCAGTGGGTGATTCGGCGACACACTGAGTACGTACTGTGTTTTACAGGTAAGGAAAACACTTATTATGTTTGTTAAGCAGGGATCCGGAGTAAAACATCACCAACTCAATGGAAGGTCATTTTATGGTTTAGTCGTAATCCGTGCTAAAGAGCTATTATCAACATTACTGTCTTATGCATAGTGTTGTACAAGTCACGACCTTAGATAGCACCGTGTAGAGATTAAACCATGTGAAGGTATCGTGAAAGAATTGTGTCATAATAGTAAACAGAAGAGCTGATGTTATGCTTGGCATATTTTTATTCTTGATACGACAAATATATCACACGATAGCTAGGCGTTGATTACTGAAACGTTACATAGGAGAAAACCTCGTAAGAGAAGTACAATACGTATTGCTCTTGCTGCATATGCATTGCTTTATCTATTACAAATCCATGTGTTAAAACTTAAGAACACATCAAAACATGTATGACTCTATAGCATGTTTTCAGACACAGCCATTGTGATTTATATCCCTAACGCTACTTCGAGGGACAGGTTGATCGACCGGTTTCACTGCTCATATGATCAAGGACTGTTCCATTTGTAGCGATTTCTGGGGGGATGTTTTTATTCTAAACATAGGCGAGTCGAAATGTTAAGGCTATCCAACACCAGCTTTGTGCAAGGCATGAACATGCATACACATACATGCAAATTTATACTCTATCGAGATGAAGCATTAACAAAGTTCCGCTTCCAGTGCGACCCATCCTTCATCATTACAGTTAGGTCTTCATCATGAACATACAACAAACAATTTATAGTTAGAATTGACTCATTTTGGTACATGAACCTTGCTGTTGACTTCCGGAGAGCAGGACCATGACTGAGCAACAGAGCTAAAGGCTACCCAATACCAGAATTGTACAAGGCATGGACATACAACAAACAGTTAGACTTGACTCATTTTAGGTACATGAATTTTGCTGTAGACTTCCTGAGAGTAGTTAGACGATGGTTGGGCTTAAGGCTACCCAACACCGGCTTTGTGCAAGGCATAAATATACAACAAACAACTTAGTTAGACTTTACTCATTTTAGGTATATTTGACTTTGACTTTATTTGGATCCACAGTTAGCTTGACATGATTTCTGCTAGTTTTTCTTACTGCAGTCCTGCACATAAAATGCAATACAATAACATCACATAGCGGACATGACAGAAAGGTTACAAAAGTTATCACACTAACCGTTATATCAGATACATCATACAAGTCTACATTACAAAACTTCAGAAATAAAAAAGAAAATACAAGTTCATTCAGCAACTGTTTTATCAAGTGAAGGTATACCGTGTATGAATCTTGTTGTAGGTTGTCGGAGTGTGGTTAGACCATGACTGAAATGGAGGACCCTGTTGCGGTCCCCACCGTGAAGATCCAGTCCGAGACCAGCGCACTGATCCCGGGCCGTCTGCAGGGGCTGAAGGAGAAGGGTGAGACTAAATCTTCTTCCGTATAAGATAACCGTCAACTATTCTGATAAAACCACAACAAGTAGATGCTATGTGTGACATCAGCGAACTCATTACTTTTCGATTGATCTTGAAATTATTTTTCCACTCCTTTGATGATGGTGAACGTTGCGAGAAATTTCCAAAATGGAAAAACAATGCCGTATGGTAGTCTTAACTGTACTTGTAGAGTTACACTAGCGACAATTTGTATTGTTTAAATGTTGATTCTTCATTTGTTTAGATGCGAAAACTATATGGCAGAAATGTTACCTATAAGGACCATACAACGATGAAAGATGGCATGAGAGCAATTATCTTCTTTGTGATTGTTTAGCTAAGAAAACGACGCAGGACATGGCAGAGAACACGCACACCTATAAGGGTCAGAAGACGATGGAAGATAGCCCAAGACCAGCTTATATTTCTGTATTGTTTAAATGTTAACTTTGAAATGGTTTATTTTTCTGGCTAAGAAAACGACGCAGGATATGGCAGAAAATACTCACACACACTCATACCTCTAAGTACCACAAGAGGTTGAAAAGTGATGAAATTCTTTTGTTTTAATGTTCCCATATTGTTTATTTGTCTAGCTAAGAAAACGACACAGGACATGGCAGAGAACACCCACACCTACAAGGGGCAGAAGACGATGCACGAGGGTCTACAAAACACGGCCCTGGTCACCAGTAATGTAGCACAGATGATAACTCTAGTGAAGGGCACAGCAGAGGCCGCACTCACCGGACCACAGGTGATGTAACACTAGTTCACTTTTATCTGCGGGGTAACCTATATCGGTTGTTTAAAAAATCAGTAATTTTGGAACTCAAGTCAACAGACAGTTATTTTACTTTGCAGGACATTGTATTTTCAAAACATCGGAGTTTGAAACCATCGTCGACTTGATATCTGTAAATACCGTTTTTTTAACAACGGATATAGGCTACCCCACGGATAAATGTGAACTGGCGTTAATGTATCTTCAATATGTTTTAAACAAAGGCCATTCCAATTTTGAAACTGTATTGTTACGAAACTGTACTGGTTTCGCGTGACGTGACGTCTACCATTGTTAATCAGCATCACTAGAATGAACTGGCAGAACGAGCCAATAGTACGTAGTACATGGGGTTTTACTGGAAAAACTGGTTGAACATAATGAAATCACTAACTCGCTGAAGAGCAGTGATAGATGTTACTCAAAACGTCCAGAAGTAATCTCCCGATGTTTTCCAGTTGCAGAGATAGACCTTAGAGTTAGACATCGTGTCTCAGGCCTACCCTTCATCAACGTGTCTTTAAGTTGGTTTTCAAAGTTGGTATCTTTGAAGTTATTCTGTGGTGTAACGCTAACTGACCTAATATCAACTTTTTTAATTCAATAGAAAAGCGATGTCCTTAATTAAAGAGATGAAATAGAATGCATCATCATTATCCAGAAAGTATGCACATCTCAGGTACCCAAGTATTCAACACATTCTTGAGAAGGCTTCGATAACACTTTTTGTGTTTAATATATTGGTCTTAGGGAACCCGTTGGGACAATGGAAGTTGAAGTTGTGTATCAACTGTTCATGTATGTCGCTTTCTTTCTAGATCGCCAGAATGGTACTTCTAGCAATCTCCCTGTTCTTCCAAGGAATCATCTACATCTTACTCCTGCTGCAAGGCAAGACGCGTGTGAGGAAGAAGGAGGAGTACGCCGTGGCGGAACACAGGAACCAGGAGAAGAAGAAGCTGAGGAACACCAATAAGGTGGCGATGGCTTTCACGGGACTAGTGTTAGTCATTAACTTCGCTATAACACAACTGGAGTGAGCTAGATACAGCTAGCCGAGGTAATAAGGGCATTGAAAAATGGATTGAAATACAAGAGACAATATACAATGATTACATGGGCATAGAGATTGAGGTTAAGTGCTTTCTACATCTTTTTGTGTACAGGGGTGGTGCCCATCTTAGGTTTATACCCCTTGGGCCACACACGGCCATTACAGCAGGGGGCTAGTCCACTGGTAGCGGTGTTTGTTCAACAAGTAGACTCTCTTTCATAAGTGCCTTAAAGGAAAAACGAACAAAGCAGAAGCGGTCTTAAACTGTCTTGTATGTGAAGGTAAATATGAAGAGAGTGATAATGTGGAAATGTATTGGTGACAACCATAGGGATACATACATCATAATAAAGTCTTTTGCTTCCAAATACTGCATTAACTTTAAACTCGTTAGGCATTGTAACAACATTTAAAAATAAAATCTTAAATTAATGAATAAGAGTAAAGGATGACGGCTTAACATAAAACATTAAAGCTTTCCCCCCTCTTCCTAAATACGTCATTTCCTACTCATTTGTGAAAGTGAATAAATAAAACAAAACAAATAAACAAACAATATTGTATTGTAAAAAAGAGCTCAATTAACAAACAATTCATGACTGTTTTCCTCTTCATTAAACACAACCAAGGAACTTTTTGTCGTCTGTCGACCACTTTTCATTCATTCAGCTGAGTCAGGGCGAAGTTAGCAGCCATCACCAGTACAGAGAACACAATGGCAGCCTTGTTCTCCGTCATCAGTCTCTGTTTGTCTTCCTGTCTCTGTCCCGGCCGGGCATACTCGTGTTCCTTCTTCACCACTGTCTTACCCTGCAGCAGCAGCAGTATGTAGATCACCAGTTGGAACAGGATGGACGCTCCAAGGAGGGCTATCCGGGCCACCTAGCGGAATGAAATGGAGTAGGATACAGTCAGACCTGACCAAGTAACCTTATACGGACCACATGGCCACTTAAAGTGAATAGCCTTTAGGGTATGTCGAATTAATCACACAGTCTACGTTCCACTCAGAGATTTTTCCGCTGGTACCAACAAATGTCTTAGACTTATTATATGGATTATACGAAAATAAAGAGATCATGATCATACGTCTTACGCTTTACCTGCATAGTGGTGAGACTTGATACTTCTGGGTTTTCTATCAGCAGTGCGACCAACTGTGCCACATTCGTGCCGAACAGGGCAGTGTTCTGGACGGTCTCGTGGAGGGTTTTCTGTCCCTTGTACGTTTGTGTGTTTCGTTTCAAATTCTGGATCACTTCCGAACCTGGATTGAAGTACAAAGCAAGTCACATTTGTGTCACTCGATCAGTGGGCAGCACCCAAATACTTTTAGCCTTGTAGAGACGTTGTCTTGCACTTTGCTAGCCGTAGGCGCTGTTGCTGTGTGGATATTGGTGGGACACACAACAAAAGGGCTTTTCTAACACTGTCTCACGCAGGCAATACCCAGCGAATCAAATACGTACTTGTCAACCTCCTGTTACCAGTATTCCTAAGACATATTTTGAAAATGAACTAAAAGCAGCTAGCATGGATAAAGCCGTACCTCCTTCTGTGCCCGAACGACCTTGGATAAGAGGCGTTGTCTCATCGACGCCACCGGCCACGTCTACACCAGTAGACATCACGAATGTTTCTGTTTGTAAACAAAGGCATTGATTGACCAGGTAAACTTTATCATCGAATCCTCTGCTATACAGGCTTTTCATTTGATGTCACCTGTGCCATGTTGGATTATAGTTCACGTCTGTTAACCACAGGAAGATGCTACTGCTTAATTCAATTACCTGCCAACATGGTCGTCTGAGGATTCAAGTTATAATTATCATGACGGCAATGAAAAGCCTGTATAGGAAGCATCAGTAACACATTGTGTGTATACTACTAGTAGTCACGTCAAGATGACAAGTGTACAGCATTATGGCACAGTAACATATCTTATGGCACAGTAACATATGGTGGAAAGAAGAAACGGAGAGATTGTCAACAGACATCGATACTTACAATCTGTGGCGACAGGGATAACCTGACGACGATATGACAGGAGCAGGTGATTGAGTCACCCTAAAATCGACCCTGAAGAGCACGAGGAGATCTCGGGACGCGCGAACAGGAGGTAGGAGTGCTTTGTTTTGAAACTCAACTCATCAAACTGGTTTGACAGGTAGAAGTGAGGAAAACGACCGGCGGAGCTCATTTGTATGCAAATTAACAACGGAATAGCACAGATGTTGGAGACGAAAATATTTTGATTTCGTTTCTATCATATTGTGGATTAGAGACATAAAATTACCAAATAGTTGGAGAACATTTGACAAAATATCTGTTAAATATATACATATATACCCATAACTCACACCTGCATTGTAATCAGTCTTTGAGGCATTTAATGAGAAATGAAAAATTTGGTCAATGCTTTCAAGTATGCACCTCACTGCATACACCAAAAGCAGAAAAGAAAAATAGCAAGAAATACAAATGATAACACTTGGGTATATATCTTTATTGGGGGATATAGAAGTGGTGACTATAAAAAACGATTATAATACATCGCATTCATGCGTACGCATAACGTACCTTAAGTGTACAAACAACTGAAGCTGTGCCTACCAGTTTAATCATTCTATGCCCACAAAATACAATCATATTTGCATCTCAACTGCAATTATGTAAAGAACATTGATAGCTAAATTATACAAAATATCAAGGTTACATATACAGACAAAAAATAATGTTAGAACAAATCCATGTCAGCATACAGACACTTCCACGTGACAATGACATACCGTTCTTGCTTAATGATAAGTACTGTGTGATCCAAGGGCTATGGGCACTGCCCTATACAATGAAAGCTGTGTCCTGCAAGAACCTTACCTTAGCTCCTGTGCTCAAACAACAGGGACTCATTTGCATAATCTTTGTCTCGACTTTGTCTTCTTTTCGTTTCATATTTGTCTATCCGATACTTGTCTTCATCTTCTTTACATATCGATTCATCGTAAAGGGATTAAAACCTGCCCTTTGATTAACAGATCTTGCTCAGTGTTACTAAGAAACGTAGTGAATGCTACTTGAAAAGTATGACCGTTTCCAACTTATATCAAGTTGCTTGAGTAACTGCTATCTTATTACCTGGATGCCTAACTTTTATCGACGTAACAGTACTTGATATTTGAGATTTTCCCGGAAATTTGTTGCATACAGGTCGACTCCTACATTTCTTCCAATGTGCGAAATTTGACATCATTTTGTAATGTTCGAGGTTTCTTCCATGTCCAGTGTCCAGCCGACAACGTGCAGTCTACTTTCTTCCAGTCATCTAACTAACCAGCGAACCAAGCTCTTAGCCAATCAACGCATCGGCAAGCAAACAAACAATCAAAACGAAAAATGCAAACAATCGTTCGAAAATAGAATTGCCTCCATAAACTGTAGTAGCCTCCATACCAGATCAAGTCCACGATTCCTGATGCTTCCAACACTCACATAATAAAGTTGCAGTGAGCATTTCATTTCAAGTTCCTCGCTCACACGACTCAGGCTTATTCTTCTGTTCAGTTTTTCTTCACACGACCGAGGTACTAGGTTTCTTCTCTGTTCAGTTTTTCTTCACACGACCGAGGTTTCTTCTCTGTCCAGTTTCTCTTCACACGACCGAGGTTTCTTCTCTGTCCAGTTTCTCTTCACACAACCGAGGTTTCCTCTCTGTCCAGTTTCTCTTCACACGACCGATGTTTGTTCCCGGTCCAGTTTCCAGCCGAACTCTCTCATCTCCACCAGCTGACACAGACAGGCGCCCTGCTGGGTGTGACCGCGAGACTGGCGGGGCTGCGGCAGCATCTTGGTGACCAGGAGCCGGACATACTCTTCACTGTACTTCAGAAGCAGGGCCTCGGCTTCCGTCTGAAGAGGGAGGGAAATGATATCATCACAGTTCCTAGGACATTTTCTTACAACTGCAGGGACTATCTTCTTGGTGGCCAGCAGCCGGACGTACTCTTCACTGTACTTCAGAAGTAGGGCCTCGGCTTCCGTCTGGAGAGGGAGGGAAAGTTCTCATCAACAGTTCCTATCATTATGGTATTTTCTTACAACTGCAGGGACTATCTTAATGGTGACCAGCAGCCGGACGTACTGGTCACTGTACTTCAGCAGTAGGGCCTCGGCTTCAGCCTACATAAGGAGGATCATTACAGACCGGGAGCTTAGGAGACGTCCACATGATTTTGGAACCTGCACAACTAACACGCATGGTAGTGTTGTGAAAGCCTGTGTATGTACTTGCCTCCATAGCAGGTTCTCTGGGCCTTTTTCTGGAGGGGGGGGGGGGGGGGGGGGGTGTTCATGATACATTTTTGCAGCCGTTTCTTTTTTGTACTAAGTCGCTTTGGCCGGCGGTCGGCAAAATTGTATTATGAGACCCCCAAAACGGGGCAAAGGCCAGATACCCTGCTACGGAGGCTATGTACATGTATGTTCGCGTTGGGGGCCTGAATATGCAGAGAAAATTGGAAACCCTATCCCTAAATTACTTACTAGTAATATGTGTTGCTCGACCATTTTTACAGGGAGCAATATGTACCTTGAGTGCTGACATTCGGGATGTTTGTGACGAGCTGCCACCTTGGAAATCTGTGTCTGCGCATGCGTCGTCACTCCCCTCTGACAGAAGAGGAGCCGCATCGTCCACCTCTATGGTTACAACACAGGATGTCGAGGCACTTTCGGACTCCTGGCAAAATAAAATTACAATTGAATTTTCCTCTGAATACAAATGGGTGAATGACTGAATGACTGAATGACCGAATGACTGAATGACTGACTGAATGAATGAATGTATAGCCACTTGTTGAAAGAAAAAGCTCGGCGTTTTAGATACTAGAAGACATCAAACGTATGTACTTCTTATGACTAGAAGTTTAGACTATGGTTGGCTGTAACGTTACCGGTGGATCATGCATGTTTGATGATGTCGGGGAATCCGATGAGCTCCTCGCCATCAGGTCCTCTAGTATCTTCATCTGTAAGTAAAACGGTAAACGGGACCTTGAGCAATGAAACATGAAACCTTGAACAGAAATCTCTACAGCTGTTTCTTTTATCCAGTTGTAGAGAATGAATTGTATCTGAATATCACAGCATTTAAGTTCATATGAGTTAGTAGGTTACATTATGGAGAATGTAAACTGTTCGCCTTCGTCTGAATTTTCGACGGAATCGCTGAGCGAACATCACAGCTGCTCATTGATACTTACCAGTAGGGCTGGGTATCGGTACAGCGTACCGGTACAAAACCGGTTTTTCTTATTGGACCGGTCCAGAAAAACCGGACCTGAAAAAATTAGGTGGACCGGATGTTGGACCGATTAGAAAATTAACAGATCATCATAAGGCATTCACACGTTTTGACGCTTGCAGGTGGAAGAAAATAACAAGAGTGAAGTAGAGTAGAGTTTATAGTAATTTCTACCAAGGTTTACAGCCAATCATACTGGTGCAGTTAGCGTTGTAGGATTTTAAAACGCCAGTGTAAGTCTAATACTCCACCAAACAGATTTCTTTGTAGTGAAATGGACCATTGGTATGAGTCATACTGCATCAGGTCCAGGTTCAGGTCCGGACCTGGACCTGATCCTCTGGACCTGAACCGGACCTGGACCTGAATGTTCTGTACCGGTACCCACCCCTACTTACCAGACAAGATCCTCTCTCGTAGTACACAAAATGGAGCTGATTGTCAAGGTAAGGACAAAGGCATTGTCGGATCCAGATAAAAAATGAAACTATCGTATGAGATTCATAAACCTTTCGAACTGTAAAAAATGTATACAAATTCACCTAAGGGACCTTGAGTTACAAGTGTGAACACACGCAACCAAAAACAGTACCCCCGTCAGAGGGTACTGTATTTATTTATTCTATTAATTTGTTTGGCTGTTCCCTTCCCGAAGGTAATTGTTAAGTACCAGTGAAACATGAAGATCTTGTAGCCTCCATGAGATTTGAGAAGGCTCTCTGGGCATTTTTCTAGTTTTTTGCGGGGCTCATAATTTTGCTGGCCAAGTCTGGCCGCTTGTCTGCAGTAAAATAGACTTGTATCATTGATTTGAAAGGATACAACAGCCACTGGATGGCATATGCATCGTTCTGTCACGCTCGCAAGGATGTGGGACCTGGCCAGGATGGTGTTCACCTCCAGCAGAGTCCTTTTCAAAGTCCTATCCGTCTGTAAAACATAAGATGGAAGCAAATGATTTCACACTTGATTGCCAACGTGAAAAATGCAACGTTTACAGTACGCCAGAGGCTTGGGAAAATCACCATCAGCTTTATTCTTACATCAAAGATTATAACGTTATTCGATAAAAAATGTCTAGTATTTAGCAAATCAAAAGTGCAAAATTGTCAAAAGTGTTGTCTCTTATTAAAACTGTTGGTCATTGTGACTTTACGACAAGGCCATCTAATGAAGAGTACAAAACAATTCGTTGTAATTTATCTAACATCAAAGCATCCTTTTATGTACCTCTGGAAATACTTTATTAGAGAACACGTTTGAAAGTCTTACTGAATTCCCCGTTGCATGAATCAAAGTCTGAATGTTACCAAGGTCTAAAAACACAGTGCTAGGCTTACCAAACACAAGAATACAAGACAGGATAATAACGTAAGACCTACCTTGATGCGTGAGATACAGCGAAACACCAGAACCACGTGTAGGGCTGCTAGCAACACAGCCAAGGCGACATATTCGTTATAAAGAGCGGCATCGGTACTAGCGTCGATGTAATCGTCGGGTGTACTCATGTAGAACAATATAAAAAATGCGTAAAATACAGCTAACACAGGAAATATGACTAGGCAAGTCGGTATCCAGAAGCAGGCCTCGCTAGAGCAGCAGTTGAACCCCTGCATCTTGCCAGTCTCCGTGAGTTTGCTGATGGCCTCGTAGTAGTCTTTTCTCGGTATCTACAGATGGAAAGTTTATAAATAATCAGTCATCAACAACTTGTAGTTGCATACACGTAAGCTACTCGTTTTGATTGGGTATATTTCTACTCCATTTCTACAATAGTTTAATTTACTGACTGTAATTCAAACATTTCGGATAATTACGTTACAAGTTACAAAGGAAAGTTGTTTGTTTTTGTACATGTTTCAGGTGAAACTATTTCATTCGTCGCAAATGAATCATTTGCACATTTGTTGCATATTTCAATTATTCTAAACAGTACTAGTCCGTACCCGAATGCCTTTGGACGTCAGCTCAGTAGGAACAATCTGATCGTCAAACTGGGCACAGGGTGGACAGCATGCAGCCGCCGCTTCAATCTTCAACAGCTGTTGTCCATTGTTGAAGTCTGTAAGTATGCAGAAATATATAGAAATTTTTGCGGAGTCCATGTCATAGTCTGTACTATACTGACTGACAGAGGTAGTTGTAGTTAATATGCAGTATATGCAATATTTTGTTGTTGATACTGACTAACGACACCAATCTAATCAAACAATTTTTACTAAAATTCTACCATCATCTGTCAAGATGAAAGGATGCCTACTACTACTACTATTGCTATTTCTACTACTACTACTACTACTACTACTACTACTACTACTACTACTACTACTACTACTACTACTACTGCCACTACCACTACTAATACCAGGACAATTAGAGTTACAAGTTTTGATGTTAAGACTACTACTACTACTACTACTACTGCCACTACCACTACTAATACCAGGACAATTAGAGTTACAAGTTTTGATGTTAAGACTACTACTACTACTACTACTACTGCCACTACCACTACTAATACCAGGACAATTAGAGTTACAAGTTTTGATGTTAAGAAGACCGGTAACGTTACCATGCCAAAGGTCAGATGGTATATACATGTATTCTACATGTTCTGAGCTTTTATTCTTGTCCCTGTACAGGTTATTTTGTACAATATTTACTAGTACTACATTTTACATATGTGTTACACGGCCAAAAATTGATACTTACTGGGGTTGTAGGTGAATGGTGAAAAGGAATCCGATTGGCTGCTTGGATCGTCTGAAGTGCATTCTAAAGTCAAAAACAAAATAAACATTCAAAGAAACAATTGACTATTCAACCATTTAAATGTGATTTCACCAACGGATGGTGACAGAGTATGTCGCAGTTTTATGCTCAGATGTATGATCGACCAAAATGAATTTTCCAAAATTTTTGTTTTTAGTTTACTTAATAAACATACCTTTCAATGCACCGATGAACCTGTCGAAAAAGTACGGAGTCCACTCTTCCAGGTACGTCATGTGTTGGAGGAAGTCGGGTAGGACACATTCGCGGAGCATGACGGGAATGACCTTTTTGTTTTCTTCCCTGAGGTTAGCGCCCATGACCATCTGCCGTTCGAAATTGCACCACCTGCTGTCCACGAAGTCTCGCGAGAGTACGAAGACGGTCTTTTGGCTCTTTTGGATGGAACGTATGATGTTGTCAATGATGGCCATGCCGGGAAGAAAATCGCGCTCGTGAAAACAGCACTTGAACCCGAGTTCATCTGATTCGAGTTTCTGGATCATATTTTTCACCCATGGTGCATCAGCGCTGCTGTAGCAGAAGAAAACGTGGTACTTCTCGTGTTGGCCGAGAGGGGGCGCTATTCCCACCGCCACGCTTTCGTTGTCGTTGTTGCTGCTGTCAGTATCGTCTTCACTATCGGCTGGAGAATGAAATTCTAGGTCCGCACTACCTCTCCTTTGTCCTGGCATGCATGCATGTGCCCGGCTGTCGCCTTGATGTGCCTCAGAATGACGATGCACATTTTCTTTTTGCCCCACTGCGCTGTCTTGTGCAGCCGAAGGTCCCTCACTCATGATGGTAATTCGATGATCCCTAAAAAGTTGAAGCTTTTTTTATTCTTAATTACGTCAAAACACACAGACACGTGACACAACGCGCGCGCGCGCGCACACACACACACACACACAAAAAACACACACACACACACACACACACTCACACACATACACACATACACACAGAAACACACACACAAACACATACACACACAAACACAGACACAAACACAGACACAAGCGCGCACACACAAACGAATGCACACACACACGCACATACACACGCACACGTACGCACGCGCACACACACGCACTCACATAAACACGAACACACACGCGAGCACACCGTGCGACTCACGCGCACACACATGCGCATACACATAATGATATTGATAATTCACTTCCACAACAGACTACTGTTGCTTCGTATGGGAAAACACAACACAGAACAACACAAGAGCACTACAGGTGGTTGTACTGTGTAAAGAATAGACAACATGAAGAATAGCCTCTTAAAAGGCTAATTGTGGATCTAATTAAACTCAAACTGCCAGTCAAACTCAAACATACACACACACACACACACACACACACATGCACACACCACGCTAGGTCATGAAAGTGCAAACTGGCGAAATATTAATATTCAATGTCTTTTCAAAAGAACAGAAATCCCTCATACCTTTTTGTGAACCCCAAAAGGCGACAACTTTCTGCACTTAAAAGCTCTGGTTGGTATCTTCACTAATCGAGCACATGTCTCCGTTTTCAGAATCGGCGCGCGGCTGGTTAATGATTGCTGAAAACGAGCCACGAAACCGGTTACCAGTAATAAAATGTGGGAGGATGGGGAGAAAAGAAAATTTGTCTAGTTTCGGTCGCCGTCAACCCGGAAGTATGTTTGTTGCAATTGCGCATGCGTCCTAGAGTCATTCAAATCGGGTCATGCAGGTCACTTGTCTTGTGTTACCATCTCTCTCTCTCTCACTCACTCACTCAGTCACTCACTTACTCACTCTCACACTCACTCACTCACTCACTCACTCACTCACTCACTCACTCACTCACTCACTCACTCACAAACACACACACGCACACAGACACGCACACATCTTTATGGCACCCTAAAATCCCTCCTCTCAAAATGAAGTTTGAATCATGATAATCTACTATGATGTGACAGTGTCAATACAATACTCCATTTGGCGATGATGTGCTCATATACAAGGATTTACACTGTGACCGTAAAATTTGAAAATTGTGACGGTAAAAAAGACAACTTTTCATTTCTTTATATTTGAAAGGGAACCTGGGAAGATAATAAACCCCACGACAATAACTTTGAATAAGATTGGTACTGATTGTTATTGTATCATTATCATCGTACTTTCATACAAGTATTTTTGCAATTAGCCTCCGGGCATGAATTTGCAATAAAGATTATATATATATATAAAAGTGGTGTCATGAGAAGCAAAACATCGGGATCTACATCAACCCAACTTCCCGACCTATAATGGTCTATCCCGGTCCCCAGACACAGGGGCTCGAGTTCCGCCTATTAATCTGCCGGACAAAAATAGCGGCTGACGTCACCAAAAAACCCTCTATACAAAATGAACAACAGCAATTGTCACACTTGGAGACTATGCACACACGCCTGAAACCCGGTTTTAACGAGCGGGAGAGACCATTACAATTGTAATATTGTAAGGGATACTCTTTTTTCACTATTCGCCACTATCAAGTAATTAGATTTTGTTCACTAAGTAGGTATGTTTATTTTATTGCAACAATCTTACGAACAATGTTATCTGTTTTATTTGCACAGAAATTGTTTAGGAATGGTCGCACTATTCCCCTTTCCATTTTCAAGAACCCCCTCCGCTTGAACAACAGTGAACCGTCCCACTCAGAAATACCGTTGTTTGATGGTGAGAGGCCGTGGAAGCTTTGTTAGCCGTTTAATAGTAGATTCCCACACTACGTTGCTGTATCGTTCGCTTAGAAAGGCTGCGTTTGTAACGGTCCCCAAAACGAAGGTGAGTTCCTATGTACGATTATGACCTCTGTCTGATCCTGTCTTTGGTCTACGGAACTGGGTGCTCTCCGACGACTGGTGACAGCTTTTAGTTCTGTACTTCAACGTAATTACTTCAACGTTGTGTGACTTACGGTACGGTGGCCTTGGGTGGTGAGTGTCTACAAAGATCTACAAACACTTAAGCTTGAACATGTAAATAGAAGTACACAGTGGTCAACAGTGACTTCCGTAGTCAGGAAGCTAGCGGGACTGAGGGTACGCTGGCTGACACAGTGACAGAAAAACTCGTCCTGACCTCCTTTTCCCGTAAATTATAGGTCAGGGAAACCACTAGTACTGACTCCACAATTTGTTTTCCGATCCAGCCAGTAGAATGATAGAAACTGTAGTAGTTCACGACACAGAGTCTAGGAAAACCCTCCAAACATGCACACACGAGTGCACCGAGGATTTCAAACAAGTTGGCTTGTATGTACTGGAGTGGGGAGTTGGTTTTAGTTTATAGTCCCTGGTCAGAGTTCCATGTATCCGTTTTTGATAGAAACCAAACACCGCCGATAACACCGCCCAGAAATGTGACCCAGTCGGCCGCATTGTTGGATTATTATTCAATGTCCCATGGGGGCAGCCCGGGTCATTTCATTCATACGGGATCTTTGGATGTTTTCAACGCTTTTGAAGAACAATAGTGCAGCACTGTCTCTTTTTCTTTCCAGTTTCTGTCGTGCAGTGCCGCTTTTCTACAAAAAAAAAAGAAATAGATAGAAAGAGAGAGAGAGAGAGAAAGATGGAGAGAGGGGGGGAGAGAGAGAGGGGGGAGAGAGAGAGAGAGAGAGAGAGAGAGAGAGAGAGAAGAGAAAGATAGAATGAGATAGGAAGGGAGAAAGAGGCGGGGCACATTATCTGAAAGACGTACAAAAATCCAGACCGTCAACTACTCTGACTGGAGTTAAAACAGCTGTATTGTATTAGATCTAAAGCCGGTGGTCGTTATGTGTAGAAGTGCACGTACGCTTAGATGTTGACATATTCTGTCTAGCGTTTACGTGCAGTCAGCACTTTTTAAGGTCGGGTCTCGCGTGAGAAAGAACGGCAAAGACTGAAAGGGCCCTGAAAGAGGAAGTGCCACACTGGGAAGGGGAAAACTTATGATTCAACTCTCCGGACGGGGTCGAATGTAGTCTCAAAACCTAGAAACTAACCTACTCTCCTCTGGTCGGCTCCTCTGTCAGTCAGTCTGTCTTTTAGCTGACAGAAACTTTTCTGTTTTTACCTGTACTCTTTGAGTTTTTACCTTCGGGAGCGATGTAACCAAGGAGCTTTTGTAAAAGCTTTTGTAAAAGCTCCTTGATGTAACCTAACCTAAACCTTAAAAAAACCCGGCATACGCAGATGATTTTGGTCGGTGAGAAGGAAACTGCGAAAGGTTTTAGCGGCCACTAGAAAGAAAGTCTAGATTATTTTCCAAGCAGAGGTTCAGTCGCGGAGCTAGATAGTTACCACTATCTCTACTTAGATCTACTTAGAATATGCCTATCGCTTTGACGGTGGTGTATACTCTCACAAGCTATCCTCCCCGCGACTGAGTTCCGAGGTTACACCCTAGTTCCTGTTCCATCTGTAAGGTTTCGGTGGTGACATCGTCGGGGATGTCATGGGGACGATTTTATACGGATCGTGACCTTTTACGGCTGGTCACGGGGACCGTACATTTTTTGGTTCATTCTAGGGGTATGGACTATAGGTGTAAATCCCATAACAGTATGCTCTCACCTACTTTTTACGAAATTTTAGTTTTACTAAACTGTATAGCAGGCTTGAACAAATTCTTCTTCGTTTAACACGCAACCTTCCTTTAATTCTTCAGTAAACATTTCGACGACCATATGCCGTCTTCATCAGTACAAAATGAAACAAATACTATTGGTGCGATATGAACTAGACAGAGTCAGTGCAACCTGATAAAATTCAATTTATTTACGGATATATAGCAGACTGTTATAGGCTGTGTGGCATAGGAGGACTGGAATAAATGGAAATGCGTAGTCCGAAAACCACAGATATTCTAACTGGCACATGACGAATAGAAACCGAAAACGGATGCGTGGCGTACCTATTTCTTTAGAAAGTTTCGTATCGAATATCTATTTTTTACAGTGGTGCCCTTTAAAGTTACCGTTCGACAGCAAGTTTAGGTGTGTTGGGACTATTCCAGATTTGTCGTATTGAGGTGGAGAACAAAAGGTGTGGCTTTTTGTGAGTGCAAGTGGGTGATAACACCAGACGGATTTTCAACGCCTACATTGATGTTTTACGTAAGAGCCGCATGTGCCTTGAAGGTAGCAGAACACAGTTTTCGGCCTATGGGGATTTCTATAGTTAAGGGCCTCAAGGTGACTAGCTTCGACGCAATGAAAAATATAGTAGGGTGCACTTTTGGAATACCAAAATCGGATATGTTTGAGTTGAAGGTACAAGCCACAATATATTAAAAAACAAAAAAATACTGTCGGCGTATCGTCTTCTCACGCCCTCTTTGAAATGCCCCTCTGCGGAGGTCACAGAACTGCAGCCGGCTCACGCTAGAAAGGCAGTTGCGTAATGGAGCGCATTTATACACAAAATAGAAAACTTTCACAATCCAAACCATGCAGTCTCAGAGTCGACACCTTCCGTGACCACGTAGCACAGGTTATATCTGGCTGCCCCTCAAATAAGGTTTTTTACCTCTCCTTCAACAAGTTTATCCGTACTATTTTATGTACCCGCGTCATACACCCCGGGGTTCGCCCACTAATACTGTGTTCTGCTACTTGACAGAGCAAGCCAACACCGTTAGTTAGGTACGCAGACTGCATACTTAAAGTTTGCGTTCCTCCCACACAGGTCAACTACAGTTTACCGAGCTGACAGGAACTGTTGTATTCCAGTGGCATTGGCGACACAAGCAATTAAAAGCCAAGACAGATGTCGAACGAACATACCACCGTCGTGGTGGGAAGGGCGCGGTCACAAAGGTCGTGTGATCGTTGTAAGATCGCTATTATAAACTTCGGGCATTTTGGAGGACTAAAATGTATGTCTTCTGCAAAGTTCAACTGTCCTGGTACACAAAATGCTGTTTTGGTTTGATGTCGGTAGTCAGTCCTGTCCTGCTTGAAAATACTATGGCATCAAAATCGTACGACGATCGCACGATGATGATGATGATTATACCCCTGTGACAGTATCCCATGGCTACTTATTTGTCCCTATTTGGCCAAATTCTTCTCTTTTGTCATCCAGGTGACACGTCTGCTTGAGGACTAGAGGAACATGCCGAACGAACGTAGCACAGGGGTGGAGATGGAACCCCTGACCACCACGGAAACTACCACTACTCCAGAGGGGGGCGATGGTGCCAGCGAAAAAAGTTCGGAACACGAGAACCCCACAGGTACATGTATAACGTTTTTATCGGAAAAGTGGTGGAAAGAAATGGAAGTACATAGATTTTAACAATTACGACTTACAACAGTTTCTTCTGACTAATATTATAAGACTGAGAACTGTCTGAGAACTTCCTTGCACTGTCATACTATAGACGGAGGGGAATGGCTTCTCCCATCTGCAGCTTTGTTGGGTAAAACTTTTTTCTTTCTTGACTTCGGCAACCCCAAAGTACAGCTTTGCACCTTAATTAAAGCAGACCCCACTTTGCACTTACAGGGCCTTTGTACTCACGTGACTATGACGTAATTGTCCGCCATGATGGACGATTAATACTGATGGGTGATGGAGAAATTCGAATATTTCATACGTCACGTGATTATGACGTAATCAACATTTATCCAGGCTCAACCAACCAACATGTGGCCGTGACGTCACATGCAGACATCCAACAAGAATCGCATTCAATTTTGTTATCATAAGAAATAGATCACGCTTATAGCTCAGCTCTTCGGCTTCTATTAAGGCTGATATTTTAACTTTTTCCTTGTTACAGAACTGTTGAGATGTGATGATCAAGAGAAAAGAACAATCAAAAGAAAAAAAATCATAGATTTCCATAGCAATTCTTGCAGTTAGGTGTGCAAAGAGAAGCTGCTGCCGCACTGCTTGAATGTGACGCTAACTTCTGTGTTACGCCAGATGCAAATACCCAAATCTCTATACTTCTTTTTTGTTTTTATTGTGTTTAAATTTTCCGTCTTCATTTAGGTCGTGTGATCAGTAACGTGAACACATACGCGACGCTGAAGACGGTGGTGCAGGGACTGATGGACACGGCGCTGTTCACCAGTAACGCCTCACAGATGGCAAACCTGCTCAAGGGCAGGGAGACGGACCCTTTCACGCACCTAGAGGTAAGGAGTGTTTTAAAGATGTTGAAGACTTTCTTACTTACATCTTCCTCAGGTAGGCCTTGGGGTCTGTCAGCTGAGAGCATCGTCTTTTCCACTCTTCTTGTGATATTGGAAGATTCCTCCTCTTCCAGTCTGCTCAGACTGTACTTTTTCAGTATTTACTGTATGTTGCCTTTCCATATGTTGAAGACTTTAAGTTTGCTAAAGTCTTGACATTTGAATGTTGACGTTTCATTCTTCAAAGTACATGTACTTTCAATGTTACTGATATGTATTGCTAGCACACAAATGCACATAGAAGTCTTTGGGGAGGATTTGGACGTTGCTGTTTTACAAGGGAAACATGAGATAGTCTGAAAAGGAAATATCAAAATGTTAACCAAAGTGAGCTATAGAGGCTAAATTACGAGTTGCTAGTCTGGTATCCAAACCCATTATAGCTCCTCTCATTCAACAAAGAGACTTTGTAGCTATATAATTTTTTCCTTTTTTTAGGTTTGAGCACCAGGCTACGAATTGCAAGTATGTCCTTAACTGTAATAATGTTCTATTCCACTAGGTGGCGCGTGTGACACTGCTGTCCTTCTCCATGGTGTTCCAAGTGGTCATCTTCTCCCTCCTGGTTGTCCAGGGAGCAACAAACATCGAGAAGTTGGAGGAGGACAAGGAGAAGAGGAAGAAACAGGAGGACATGCTGAAGGCAACAAACATCGCTGCCATTGTGTTCTCTATGTTGGTTGTTCTGATCAACATATTTGTGACAAAGTTGGAATAAGTTGAATTTTATGGACAGAAAAAATACATTCTCACAAGGGGAAAATATACTGTAGGCTACTTTTCAAGGTAAATAAGTAAAATATTTTGAGCATCTCCACTTTTTATGTGACTTTTACACTAGTGTGACTTGATTTTCTAGATACGAATCATGTGAAAAGTTTTAAGGTAAAATCTATTTTCAATATTTCTAATATTTATTTTTTGAATACATGTACAAAGTTTTCCGTGTTGGTTGTTCTGATCAACATATTTGTCACAAAGTTGGAATAAGTCATATTCTAAGGACAGAAGGAATAACATTTTTGTAAGGGAAAAATATACTGTAGGCTACTTTTTATGAATAAGTTAAGTATTTTGAGCATTACAATTTTTATGTGACCTTCACACTAGCGTGACTCAAATTTCTAGATATGAATCATGTGAAAAACATTTTAGGTGCATTTTTTTATTCTCTTTTTTCTGAATATGGAGTATTGACTATTTCTTTGTAGTTGTGTCAGCCCATTTCCTTGTCTCCAAATGACCAAGCCAGATTTATATACCCATTTGTTGCAAGCCTTTTCTTAAGAATATTCCTGTTCAATGTCTTGATGGCATGCTTGTATCCGCTGTCCTTCCACATATTAGTTTCCTATGTACACAAAACCATAAACTGTATACAAGTAATGTCTATGCACAAAAAGTACATTAAAAAACGTGGAAGATAAACTATTATCATGTCTTGTAAAATTTCTGTGTATTCTCTTATTAAATCTACTTTATACTAACCAGATACGTTGATATTCACTAAACAAATAAGCCTAAAATGGCTCAACAGACTGTTATCGTACATTTGTAAGTTACCATTGATCTGTTACACAACATTGGCCATGATTATACAGATTAGATATCCAAGTAAACATTATCTAAAGGTAATTCAATCTCTACAACTGGAGATTTTTATGGTAGAGATTGAATTACCAGTAGATATGTTAATAAACATGATCAGTTTGGTAGCTCCAGCAGGCTGAAGTCAGATTACACCATGTAAACTCACTCCATTGGCCCTGTGAGAATTTGGTCACGTGGCACCAACTGTGCCCCACTGTCAACAGACAGGAACGCACAAGCATGTCTGCACTCTCGGACTTGTCTCAGCTTAAGCTTGTGTGGTTTTCACCAGTATCTCTATGAGAAATTTACTAACACTTTCAAATAAATCACTACTTCTTACCATTTTGAGAACTTAATCTAGTCTAGTAAGTCAATCTATGTTTGCATAAATTGCACAAGAGCAAATTCTCACAGGAGCCTGCCCGTGTATAGGCTATGGGCAAGACTCCACGAGACAGACTTTTTCAAAGTGGTGGACATAATTGACCTGGCAGAATTATGTAAGTAAACGTTCCATGATCAGTTAGGCAGCTCCAGCAGGCTGAAGTCAGTGACACAGTCCATGAGCCAGGTGACAGGAACGGTACACAGCTTGGCCGTGCGGATCCTGGGAGGGATCTTGGCGGATTTCTCATCGTACAGAATGAAGTGGGAGCAGTGTGCGAGGTCCGAGTCCTTCCGGGCGTGGTAGGCAACCGTGGTGGAGGCCTGGAACAGGAGGAAGACGTGGTCAGAGTTGTATGTTTGTGCATATTGTCATGATTTTCAAGTGGTGGGTAGCTCTTGTTTCAATGTTGTAGCTTCAGGGGGCATTCAATCAATTCTTGGCTTTAGCTACACATGGGCACAACAAAAATTTCCGGAATACTTTTAAAAGAGGTACAACTCTAATAAGTCAAATTCTTTCTATACCACTAAACAATACAAATGAGGGCAGCAAGTCTTTCAGAAGTTATCAGACTTCTTTCATAAGTGAAAAGAAAAGTTTACAAAGAATAAGCATGAAACTAGCAAAATACTTACAATAAAAAACTGACTTTGGGGTTTTGATACATTTGTAGCTCGTGTTCTCAATCTGGACATGCTATGGTCATAATTGTTTTGACTGCTTAAGTTGTTGAATCGAATTACTATTGACACAACAAGAATTACAGTGACCCTTTGGTAAAGGTTATATCTACAACACTGTGAGAATACCCTCACCTGTAAACAGTCGCTGTCAGGTTTGGGTTCCCTGGCCAGCACCCCCCCTCCCCCTGCCCTGATCAGCTCGATAAGCTCCTTCCTGGGGGGTGTGGGGGGCTGGAACTTCCCATGCAGGAAGAAGTGGCAGCCATCGAACAGTCCCGGCAGCTGGGGGAGGAAAAAAGTGAATATAAGAAATTTTTGTTAGAAAACATATAAGCTGCAGAGCACCCACCTGCTTCTTGGACATCAGTACAGTGTACAAATAGAAGCTGTGCATGTAAAGAAGTAGTAGCAGTATATAGTAAAGGTAGCAGTAAAGTTAACAATAATTTTGAATATACAGTGTAATACAGAAGGATGCAAATGGTAATACCATGTATGTCAAACGTAATGTATCTAATGTGTCAAAGCCTTATGATATAATCTAAATACTTGTAACCTGTTGTTTGCCAGAAGGCTACAAGTTTGTTTGTACTAGAAAAAAGTGCTTTAAATGGCTAGATTTAAACCCAGGTTTTGTCCCTATATTAACCTCATAAAACAAACCAAAAAACTTGGACTTCAAACAAACAAACAAAACAAACAAACAAACAGACCTGTTGCTCTTTGTTAAGCCTCCCCCTGCTGGCCCCTGTACTGTCAGGTTTAGCTGCTGTTCCCAGGACTTCATACGGACCCTCTGGTACATGCTGCTGTTCCTCCAGACAGGCAGACACCCCTGGACACATACAGAGGAAAGATTTAAATCTATAAAATATTTCTGTAACATAAGGCCTCCTTAATAAGATACTGTAAATGCAGAAACTTTCGCGGTGGTATAATGTTCGTGGGTTTTCACGGTGGCCGCTTCACCGCGAACTTAAAACCACCGCGAACATTTTTCCATGGCAGTAAGACTAACTAAGAGACTACAGTGCATGGTGCTACCGGGAACTTAAAAACCACAACATAAAGTCATTTTTCCCGCTACTGAGAAATTAAATCCCCGCATTTACAGTATCCTGGACACATTTAGAGGAGAGACTCAAGTCTCATTTAGGAGTCCTGTCTGTGCGGTGTATATTGTATAGTGGTCTGCGCACTCACTGTTTAATGTACAGAGGTTTGATGCATGAGGGGAATGCCCAAGGCTTCTCATACATGGGTACATATTCAAACACAATTCAATCTCAAAAACTGAATAAAAAGAGGGATTGAATTTGTAGAGGTTGAATTGTATTTGGATATTGTTTAGCTGGATGTTTAACCTTCATAAACGTATCAGGAGTACATATGTACTGAATTCTGACTGCTGCTATATTCTGATAGTCTAGCCAAAAAAGTGTTTCTTCAAATAAGAGTACAGCTAGCCTCACATTTGAACATAGAGTAAGAGTAAAGCTAGCCTCACATTTGAACATAGAGTAAGAGTAAAGCTAGCCTCACATTTGAAGCTGACGATCCACTTCCCGGTGAGGACCCCCCGGAGGTACTTGATGGTGCGAGGGCAGCGTCTGGTGTCGTCACAAGCTGCGACAAGATGGGTCACTGCAAATGGGAACAGCAGGTACATCAAGTTTGTATTACTGCGTATACAATGATGAAATACAAAATACATTGTAGAGTCATACCTTGTCCATGTTTATGTCTATGTATTATCTATGTATAGAAGAATCTCAATAGATAGATAAATAAATAAATAACATTTGTCCACATCATCACTTTTAAACCACAGTAAAGAAAGGCAAACTGAGAAGTGATATGGTCAAGTGTCCCAGTCATCGGGACTAGATAGAACTATCATGCAGGAAGAAAGAGGCGTAGGCAGAGAATGAACAGGTATGACATTGAGTGAAACAAAGAAGAAAAGAAAACCGTTAGTCAATTGGACATTTTGTAGTATTATTGTACCAAAAATGGTATTCTCACCTTGGTCACTGAATGTCTTTACCACTTTCCCATCCAGGACCAGCATGCACTGCTCCAGCGCTTCCCTCTGTTTGGTGTCCAGTCCCGTTGCCAAGGCAACGACCTGTCCAACCTGGCTGCTTGTTGTCATGACAACCTAGGGCATCAAAATTACTGTTTAAAACTTGTGCCGAGACAATGTCAAGGTAAAATGTTTAAAAAAAAAAGTAACCTTTAAGATATACATGTATCAACTACGAAGAAAGTGACTCTTCAATAACTTAAACTTTTTCTGAGGAAAAAATAACACCTTTCTATCTTTATCTATCTAGATCTAATAGTAAATAGCTGTTGTAACTGCTGTTCATGGCAACAAATCAGCTTTGCAGGCACACAGCAATATAGTAACTGATTATAATTTTATTCAACTCACACTGAATGATCTGTCATATTGAAGTTGTGATCTTACCTTTGAACACCCTTGCTACAAGTATTGCTCTATGATAGAGTGCTTGGTGGCAACAAGTTCCACTCTATCATAAATTTAGGGAAAGGCTTTTGAAGACAGCATTTGCTATCTGTGGTTGTGTGAATGCAGAGTTGTGGTATTGAATGCCAAAAAGTTAGCATGTTTTGTCATGTACATGTATCTACCTGTGGCTGAGTGTGAAGGGGCTTGGTGTTCAGAGCTTCCTTCATGGCTTCAGAAACGGCAAGGTCTGCAGGTAGGTGCCCAAGTTTGTTTCTGGGCAAGAGGGGGACAAATATCAACACAAACACACAGTTTGAAATCAAATATACTAGCTTATAGATTGAGTGTATGTTACTGTCTTAAGATAAATAAAGTGAGTAAAATTAACAGCAGTGGATGCTTTCCATAGTTTTTACAATAAGTGCTGAGAGTGAGAGTTACATACATTGAGAAAACAGTATGTACCATTATTTTCAAGTCTTAAGTATGAGTCAGGGAATCGAACCAGCAACCTAACACACGCAGAGCAAGTACTCTGCTATTGCTTCAGTATTCCTGTGATATTTACTGAATCTCCCTCGGACTTTAGTCATCAACTCACCTGACATCTAATGAAGCTCCCCTGGACACCAGTAACCTAGCAACCTCCACCCTTCCGTTGGCCACAGCGTCGTGCAGGGGAGAATCATTTTCAAACGCAGTGGTGTTGATGAGTGCTCTGTGGTCCAACAGTACCTCTGCTACTCTGGTGTGGCCGTGGTTACAGGCCTCATGCTGGGAGGAAGAGAAAACGTATTTTTATGTAGTAGATACACTGAAAAAGATCAACAATTGTAACAAATATTTTTCTGAAACTTGTTCAAATATGTAATTTAAATTTGCATAAAGATAACCTACAATTTAAAGATCTGAATCAGGGCTGTCTCAAAATTTCCCAAAAGGGAATTTGCTTCTAGGTAGGGAGAAAAATTCACCCTGTCCATGAACTTCATGATGTGAAATTGAAGAAAAGGTACTTTTGCAAATGACAGACTTAAGAACTAAGATTAACAACATGGGCTGCGAATAATGAGCTAAATGAAAAAAAAAAATTGAAAGCTGGAGATAGCCCTGATTTGAATAGATAGATTTGCAGAAAGAAACATTGGACATTATGACTTAATACTGTACTACTTTGTATCTACTTCAACCTGCTACTAACCAATGGGGTCCATCCGGCATTGTCCCTAACATTGGGGTCAGCACCTTCCTGTAGTAACTGTAAAACTGTCTCTGCATCACCCTGAAAGGACAAATCAGTAACACAAGTTAGAGGAACCTGATGTATAGTATATATAGGGAAGCATACATTGGCAGTGAGTTGTTAAAACTTGGCATGATACTGTATTGAGGGTAGAGCCTACCCCTCTCCTTCCACCGCCTTTTGAATGTACCTTCCCAACCAAAGTCAGGTACCCATTTTTACACCTGGCTGGGTGAAGTAAGGAAAGTCCTGTAGGACCTAACATCTAGCCAGGAATGAAACCCATGACTTCCCGATCTTGTGTCTGCTAGCCTAGCTACTCAGCCATTCGACATCAAAGGTTATTGAGATACTTAACACATTAGGAAGATGAAAACCTAGCCTAAGAAGAGGAAAGTTTACTAGGAGTGGTGGTAACTCCTGACCTTAATGGCTGCCAGGTGCAGAGGTGTCTCCCCTCTCACATTCCTCTTCATCACATGACCTGGTGACCCTCGTGGACTCGATCTCTGACCCCTAGGGGTCAGGACTGATGACCTTCTGCCCTTCGACCCTGCCCTACGTTGTGGTGTGCTGACAGGGGATAAGCTGGCTCTGCTACCATCCTTTGTGATGTTTCTTGTTTTGTCTTGGATTTCAACACTTTTCCTCCTTGAGGTGCTGGCACCGTCTTCTTTGGCTTCTTTTGGACTATCAGTGTTCATTGAGACTTTCTTGTGAACTCTCTTTAAGGGTGTGCTGTCATTTTCTTCTTTGGGGAGAAATGTCTTCCTTGCTGTTGGGGATCTCCTCTTCTTGTTGTGTGCTTTAGGAGTCTCACAGACCTCAGGTGAGTTAGTGTTCCCTTTTGTGGATGATGATGGGCCAGAGGTGGTGTCAACCTTCTCTGCACTCTTACCTCTGACATTGAGTCTTCCACTTCTCCTTTTCTTTTTACCTGTTTCTTCACCTGTATCTGTTGATGGAGAAGAAGCGTCTTCTTCCTGAAGTTCTTCCATTTTTAACACCTGTGGCATCTCAATGTGTTCAGGTGAAGAAGTGTTCCCTACTTCAGTACCAACCTGCTCTTTTCCTTCTTTACTTCCATCCTCTTGAAGTGTGGCACAATCACCTTGAAGATGTCCTTCTGGCATCTCCTCTTCAGTTTGCCCCATCTTCTCTTGGACAGGCAGAGCATCTTTGGAGATATCTGTCCTTTCATAGGCATCTGAGTTTTTGGCCTGTTCATCATCTAAAGACATGTCAACCTGTTTGGGCTCCTCCATAACTGCCTCTTCAATTCCTTCAGTTTTTGGATTTTCCTCTAACCCCTTCATCTCTACTTCTTCCATTCCCTCATTCCTCTTTCGATCAGTGTATTCCTCTACTTGAGCTTCTTTCATTTCTTCATTCCTCGTTTCTGCACATTTTCCCTCTTTATCCTGCCTCTGCGATACAAACCCTCCTGGCTAATTTCTCTAACTGGCTCTTCCGAGGACTGGACATCCTCTCAGCTTTCTTCTTCCTTCCAGAGTCGGAGAACCCCCACTGTTGGTTCTTATCCGCTAGTCCTTCCTTTGTGACCCGCCTGAACCTTCGACCTGACCCCCGACCCGACCCCTGACCCGACCTCTGCTGACCTTGCTGGCTAGGTGCTGGCCAGAAGTTGAACATGGCTGGATTCTTCAGCTTTTTTCCAGTCTTCTTGGAGGACTTCTTATTACGAGTGGGAGACCCGTGGAAGTCGAACACTGAAAGAGGATCGGGAGATTTAGACGCTTCTTCTGTCTGTTCTTTCTCACTCTCGGAGCTGTCGTTGTCTTCAGCATAACTCTTCTTTGTCCTTGCTCTCAAGGTCACCTGACGCTTCTCTTTGCTGCTACCCTGTTTCTTGGTGGCCTTCTTATCTTGATCCTTGGTGGGTGTTGAAAGCTGTGGGAAGTCCTCTGCCATAGGAGGATTTTTTGCAACACTTTCTTGAGATGCTTCCTTCAAAGTTGTCTTTTTGGCCCTTAGAAGGGCCTGAACGGGTAGATCATCTGGCATATCTTCTGTTACACCTTTGTGGTCTGCCTCAAATGGTTGATCATCAGTCATTTCTTCCACACACCTTTGTGGTCTTTTTCAGTGCTTACTTCCTCAAGTTCCTGCTCCTGAATTTCCATGTCTGCATTTTGTACCAAAGTCTCTTCTGTCTTCTGCCCAGGATGGTCGACGGATGCTTCTTGACTTTCCCCAGTCTTTCCCACATCTGCAAATGTAAAGACTTTTAATTGACTGTTGAAGACGGGTGGTTTTAAATTAACGATGAGGGGGTTACTGACAAAACTGCAAACATAAAACCAAGGCAAAAATTCCAAGAAATACAGTATCAAGGTACCATTGTCCTCCAGGTCTTCCACCTCTGTCTTCCCATCCAGGACTCCCCGTAGCTGACCGGTCAGACTGACCAGTGTCGACAGTCGCCGGTTGGTCTGGAGATCTCTGACCCACGCCGGCATGTCGCACACCGGACAGCTGTTCCCTACGTCTTGCCACACACATGACCTTCAACGAATACAAACATGTAATGTTATCTTATCTCATATCACAATTACTGACTGTGATATCAAATGGATTTATAGTAAAGCCATTATCTTAACACTTAAAAAAAAGCTTAGATAATGTTTATGCTGGTCAGGGCATGGCAGCAGTCTGGTTAAGTGGAAATTATATTGTTTTTTTTTGTACCATGCATCTGAGGAAATTGCTATGAAGACTCGGGAAACTGCTATCTGCTAGGCTGTTGGGGTGGGGGTTGAAGCGGTAGGGCTACAGGAAACAGGGGTTGATACGTTAGGACTCAGGGAGTATGAAGACTGTATCAACCCCCTCCTTTTTTTGGAACGGCCCATAATCCGGGAACACGTAGGGGAATACTAGATTATAAAATAAGTATGTTGTGAAAGGATACTGACCTACAGAAAAGATGCTCACAGCTTCCGAGAGAGCACGGCTCCGTCAGTAGGTGGCCACTGGGAAATGTAACAGGGTAGACATGTAAGGGACACTGTAGAGTACATGATTATCTAGCAGGCAAATTATTTCTTTTGCCGCGAAAAAATATGTAGATCTTTCGTACACTTGGTGCGAACGCGACAACAAAAACACAATCGTATTCGAAAGCTTTCCTTACCATTTTCCACACTTTAGAAGACACTCTAGCTTCAGCAAGGCTTCCTTCGTATGATCCCAGTTCCAAACTGCGCTCTCCGTTGCCATTGTGGTGGAAAAAAGGGAAATCTTGCCAAGTTGTGGACGTTTTCCCTCCCTATTTTCTGTTTCTCCCGCCACGAGTGATTGACCTGCGCGATGACCCTGCGCAAATAGTAGGTACCGTGCAGTCGCGCCCTCTAGAGATATTCACTCAAACTACACCATCGACTCCTACACATCATCCACGTTAACTTCAATGCAAAGAAATATTTCGCAATCATACAGCATTACAACTGGAACATACAGGTGTGTATGGAGTTTTAATGAGTCAAATACAGACAACTGAAACTCAACAGAAACAATGGAAGAAAAGAAGCTCTGGGACATGACAATTGGTCCAAAGATATAGGATACAGTAGGGGCATAGCTTGATAAAATAACACATTAACATTGAAATTCAATAAGTCCAACAAAATTGTTCTTGCTTTCCAGCTAGTACATTTTCTATTATACATTTAGACTTCAGTAAAACTGACCTTGTTTAGATATGAACTTGGTAATATGCATCTTGTACACACAAAAATAAAACTAACGTTATGCCTAATAGATGTACCGGTAGTGTGGCAATTTCGGGGTGTAGAAAATGTTCAAGTTAGACTTATCCGTTCTTTAACGATTGTTCCAATAAACTTTTAAGTTTAAATCTGTTCTACAATCCTCTCTTCCAAAAATGGACTATTTATGACATTTCAAAGAGGGAGGTAATCTACATATTTCAAACCAGCTTCATGTAGATGTGGTACAACAGTGGTGAAAACCAACAGAAATCAAATAGAGGGGAGTATCCGACATCATCCGGAGAGCTCAAATTTCATGCAAGTGCAGAAAATTCCCTCGAACTGATTTCTGTTTTTACATTTACAACATGCTGATTTGCTTGGACGGCTGGATTCAAACTTAATGACATTCTATCATCTTGTACAATCTATACAAGAAGTCAGAGATAGACTTTTCTTGCCCATTTCTGGAAATGATACTCATTTCGTTTCCTTTTGACGAACCGGCCAAACTTAACAAGCATCTATGCAGAACCCATCCATAAAATCAGCCTAGCGGCCCGATAGCTACCACCATAGACTGTATCAAAAGAAACAGTCTACATGTATATTGCTGTACAACTTAGTATATGTACATACATTTTTACACAGCCAAGTTGGGTATGACAAGTGAGCGTGTGTGTACAACATTATTGTATTCACTGTTTGGATTACACATTCTGCATGAAACGTTAGTTCACCTTTATCCGCGGGAAACCTATATCCGTTGTTTCTAAAGCAGGGTACTCATGGACACCATGTTGACGGGCACTGGTTTCAAACTAGACAATTATGAAAATGTTGCCATTTGAAACCGCCGTGTATTAACTTGATGTCCCTACAAAAGGTAAGTGCCCTCAGTTGAGAGACAACAGATATAGGTTACCCTGCGGATAAAGGTGAATTAGTGTAAAGTAAACTGCAGGTACAGAAACTGGAAAGTGAGTGCATGGGACATTCAAAACCACTTTTTCCCTTCTTTAAAGATAACACAAAACAAGATTGTGTACAAAAACATTACATACTGTTTACAAGTAATATATGGACATACAGTTTTTAGCACCATCAAAGTAGTATGTTGATCCCTTACATTACAACTTACAACTCATAACAAAACAGTTAACAATAACAATAACAGAATCATCAACAACACAATGTAATACTGAAATGCAGGTCTCAACCAAAACAAAGTGCTCAACTATGCTTTTATCTTAGCTTACTTTTTCTTGGAATTTTTTTGTTTGTTTTGGAGACAAAAATGTAAAAAGAGTACATTACAATATCTAAAACTGGTGATTCCAAACAAAAACCTGCAAAAATTGGATAGACCAATATTTCACCATTGTGACAAGTATAATTTGTGGGACATTTTTTCTGATCTCTATATTTTATGGGTAAATTTTCTCCAAAGCATATTCTCAGTTTCTTTTTTGCTTTTCCTTCAAAATATGGCCATGATTCTGTGTTTAATTCTCATTTGATTTCTAGTGCACTAAAGAGAAGAAAAGCATCCCTATTCAGTGTCAAATAGGGGGTAAAGTATGGTTCAAGAATGGCTCTCTTCCAGGTAAAACGGTTTTCCAAAGACTTCTTTTTAATGGTTGTTTAGCGCATTTGACATGCAGGATTCGAATTTTTCACTGAACCACATCGCATTGCGAATCTGTGCACAAATGCAGTGCTTCTTTCTATCTTACAGGCACACCCCACTCTGATGACAAGCATAGCATACGCTTCCCTGGGTCTGACTGAATCTGCCGTGCCGTATTAAACGCTACATGTTGGTGTGAATGTGCTTCAGTTCAACGAGGGGCTGATGTCGTTGTCCCAGAGCACCTCCACCCCCGGCCACTTGGTCGCTAGGCAGGTTTTGATGGCGGAGTTGTCCGTTGTGACACACTTGACTTCTCCCAGCTCCTGAATCATGGCTTTCCCCTCCTGGTATTGTACCTTTAGGGAAAGAGGAGAGGCCATTAGTACCTAGTACCAAACAGAGGGAAATCATGCCAAGCTATGGTCATTTTCCCTTATTTTCTGTTTCTTCCACCACGAGTGACTGACGTGCGCAATGACCCTGCACAAATATCAGGTACCATGCAGTAGCGCCCCCTTGAGATATTCACTCAAACTACACCTTTTAGTGCTACACAGAGAAAGTCTTCTTCTTTTTCTTCGTGTTATCACTACACTTTTCTGCTCCAGTACTCTACACACTCCCTTCCTCTGGGGGTCAGAGCTTCCAAATCTTCTTTGGTGCATGGTTCGGACAGGAGGGGCAGACAAGAAAGTGGGGAGGGGACATTAGCAGTTGGATGTTTTTCATACTTGAAGGGCACTGTGTTAGACGCTTTACATTTCAAGTTGATACAAGATATAAAACTTCTTACCTTTCCATTGTTAGAGGATCTCTTCAGCCCATTGTAATGGTAAACTGTGAAAGACTCTGGAATGGGGGACTTCTCCTGTGAAAAAAAACAAATTAAAGGTCAAATTTGAGTATATATAATACAGAATGTTACTCACACCGTGGTCCAAATATGCTTTTCCCTAGTTACAAAGTTTGGGCTTTGTTCCAACACAGGCAAGACATTCAGGAGTGAATCAAAAGTGGCGGTAGATTTCCAACACTTTTCATTCGCTCCTGATGTCACTTTTGACTTCCGAAAAGTCCGCCCAGTGAATCAGTCACTGATGAAGGTGGGCAAGACTGGCAGAAAGTTCTCAGTGTCTTCCTTGTGTTGGAACAAAGCTCAAACTTTTCAACAATGGGTTCTAACAACACAGATGAGTCTTCATTCGAATATTTTTCTCTAGGTTTTTTTAACTCCCCAAACCCAAACTTACCTCATTAGCAAAGAACTCCTGCATGAACTGCTCCAGTACAATAATCCCCAGCTGTTCTGAGTCCAGTTTCTTCTGCATGATATCCACACTGGGAAGGTGCACAGACATAAATGTTAGGTTACATTTGCATTTTGTACTTTTGATCGAACAAAATGTGCTCTTTAGTTATAATGATAATAATAACAATGATAGTAGTCACAAAATTAGACAGCATTTGACAGAACAAACTTAAGTCATCCCAGCTTATTGTTTGTATTCCATCCTCCTTGAAGGAGATTTTTAATCTTTGTTGAGCAAAGCATGAGAAAGAAGAAAACCTAGCACAACTTTGTGCAATCACTACAGCAGGGGGCTAGTCCACTGGTAGTGGTGTAACTTCCATAATCTTTCTCAAATGCTGAGCGCTAAGCAGAGAAAGCAGCATGTACCACTTTTAATGTGTTTGGCATGACTTGGCGAACACTCTTCCCACCCAGCCGTTGCACCGCCGTCCGGTTAAGCAGACTCACCACTATACATATGATATACCAAGACAGAGATAGGTACATATAATGTAAACTCACTACTCCTCCTCAGCACATAGATCCAACTGCCTCAGCACATCTCCCAGCAGGATGGTGGAGATGAAACCATTTCCTGGGGGGTAGGGGGGGGGGGGAGGAGGTAGTTACAGATGTTTGAGAAATGGATTCACTTTTTATATGCAGTAAAAGCCAGTTAATTGCACAACAGGTAATCGCACACTTCTGTTCATTGCACGGAATCCCAAACTCCTTTGGTCCAGTCCAGCTTAATAACTTCACTTTGTTCCACCATTTGGATAATTGCACAAAATGTACTGGCAAATGGAGTGTGCAATTAAATGGCTTAAATTGTATTGTTTGTCAATGAAGATATTAGAAGTTAGACATCCAGATAATAATATACAAAACACAACTTAAGCAACTGGATAAGATTTGGAACTGATCAAACGTTTCAAAGAGAAGCTGCTATCTTTCGTCATTCTGTCATCAGCACATGCTACGTGAAATGCCTGACTGTTTACAAAACTTGTCCAGCTAGCCACTGGACTACACAAGCTACTCAAGTATCAAAGATGTTGTAATACCTTCTGGGTCAAAACTCTTGAATATCCTTCTGGCTTCTGCATCTCTGGATTCGGGAGCTACCAATGTCATCTCCTGAGGGGGGAGGAGGCAAGTGTGTCATGACTCATGAGAAATACAATATTCTTTCCTATAAAATGTTACAAACACATCAAATGCATTGACCCTCTGTTTACAAACAAATATGCAGCACTGATTATTGTATAAGTTCATGCCATACATGTATGTCCATGTGTGATGTACAAATGTACATGTATCAGTAACTGTAACAGTTAACATGCCATTCTCCAAGGAGTGGCTACCCACAAATTAAGTACTACAAATGCAGGAAAGAGCTCCCACCTTTGAGAAGAGCACAGTAAGGTGAGTTTCACTGCCCAGGATCCAGATGGGGAACTCTGGGTTCTTCAGGTAGCTGCCAACCTGAGGGGGAAGAAATAAAGTTACATTAGATGGTCCCATTTTGATAGCACAAAGTTAAGTCATGTCAGCTCAAGTTCATTTCTTTTTTGTGTTTGAATTGCATACCCAGTAAACCGCCTTATGGCGTAACACACCAGGTTTATACTGAGGAGTACAAGCTGCATATCTGTCAGATTTATCTGATTCACTCACAAAAAAACATAGCATACGGGATATCTCAGACGAAGGTCACAATATCTCGACAGAATACATTAAGGTGCTCCCCTTACCTCACAATACCGCAGGTGTTCCAACAGTGTTAGGAACCCAACCTTTCCCTGTCTAGGAATGCCTCGAAGTTCTGAAAAACAGACATAGAAATATTCAATACTCAGATTAAACATAATAGAGGAAAAGGGGAGTTATTATTAAGATGATTTATATAATTAACATATTGGCTCATTTTTCATTTCATAACAATTTTGACCCATCCCCCCAGTTTACAATATATTATCTATAATCTTGACTTTTTGCAGTAGACAATAAATTACATCTTATAGGTCAGATGTTGAAGTGATAAGTAGGATCTAGGAAGTGATATAGGAATGGATGCAGAGCACAGTGGAGAAAGATAAG
>NC_049988.1:16405807-16534278 GCF_000003815.2 Branchiostoma floridae
ACTTGCATTCATTTTTGGGAGATTAGTTCAGGTAGGGAGAAAATGGAGTGTTTGCAGTGGTTTAAAGTTCCCAGTTAAAACAAGGGGTTAGGCAGGCAGAACATAGAACAGGCATTTTTGTGGTGGTTTTAACCCTTAAACTGCCAAGCCCGGATATATCCGGCACACATATACATGCCCTGTGTGCCATGCCCAGTTATAACCGAGATAGCGTATTCCCCCAAAGTAGCAGCTTTGCGCGTGTGTAGTACACGCACCCCGGAAGTTAGGGACTTCTTTTTGGAGGTCAGAGGCCAACCATGGCACTTATAGCATTTTATAGGGCTGAAACTCTGGCAGTTTAAGGGTTAATTAAGCAGAAAAGACGACACCTCAAAAGGCCCAGACATTGAACTACAGGGAAAATTTAACTAACAGTAACTGCATTTATAATAACTAATCTTCATACTCACAACATATAAATAATAACTCACCTCCCGTGCCCATGAACACTATCTATTAATGGTTCTGTGGGGTCGGTGACCTCGTTCTTGATATTTTCTATACCCTGTGTGCAAAAAAAGAGAGAACAATGAATTTAACTTCAAGAGTTAGATGATTCTAGGCATTATCTGGTTACTAGATAACACAATATAATAATATACATTTGTACAATGTACGTAAATACATTACTAGCTACCAATAAAAAGAAATGTCTGAGTATTCTTGCAAGTGATTCATCTGTAAAAGAAGGTTTATTTGTCACAATGAAACTGATGACAACAACTCACAAAGCTACATTTGTACTAGTAATGATGTATTTAGCAATTAACAACATAATGTGTATCCTGATTATACAATGTATATCTGTGACAAGCTACAGTCAAAACAGTCCAAGAGTCCCACTAAGCGTACTGATAAAATCTGGTGGTCAGTCAGAATTCCTAATGCTTGTGTCATTGGAAAAATCATCTATCAGACCAAAAAAAAAATGTTCATTTTTGCAAGGTGGTCATTACTCTTAAATGTGGTCACTAGCATATGTACTACAGGTTTAAATGTATTTGTAATATGTAGCCACCTTTGAGAGAATGACAGAATACAGGAACAGCAGAACTCCATGTCTGCCGTGGAATATTTCGTAGCTACTCTCCATCATCGTCTTTAAGTTGTCTGCACAGGAAAACTGTCGCATCCTGAGGAATAAAATAAAACGTCTTCAATAAATACACAAAAGAAGTATATAGTTACCATTGTGGTCTACAATCACATGTCTGTTTTTCTTACTCAATATGTTTTGAAGGAAGCATAACTGATCATGAGGGAATTCCTAATCAAGTAAAAGGTTCTACACAAAAGGTTTCAAATAGTGTGCACTGTTTTACCTCTTCTGTAACTAAACGTAAGTACATTGTAACTAGTTATCAATGTGTTGTACAATTACATTCCTATCTTATTCTGTTTTTCTTGGTTTTCAGACAAAGCATGACAGACCACAAAAGAATTCCTATTTCCTAATCTATCATAAATGGTTCCATTTGTACAGTTTTATACAAGATACAACATACATAAATGACAAACTTAAGAATGACATATAACAACAAATATCAGTCACCTCAAGGACTGATGAAATTCATCTACTGCTGCTGTTGGTCCATCTACTTGTGCTGAACCCGTATCTGAAAAATAGGAAGTTGGGAAATTTTAAAGACTTGCAGAAATACAATTGAATACAATTTATTTTTTAACGATCTAGAGGATCATTTCCTCGCTATTAGATTGAAATATTTTTCATGTGATAATTCGGTCGGGAAGTTATGCTAAAACGTCTTCAAAAAGTGCGACTTGGGGCATCCGAGGGCGAATTCAAATGATATGCATGACGTCATTTTAGAGAGTCGCGTTCTTCTAGTAGCTCTACCCCCGTCCGCTGTAATGGCGTCTTGTACTACAGGTCGTGTTAGTACAAAGTCCAGTAGAAGTTATTGTGTCGCAGGAGGCCCACATGGCGTTAGCTGTAAGAATAGTCAGTCTACCGAGGGGATATCTATGCACAGATTCCCCCAAGTTAAAAATGACAGAACTGTGGCTGACAAATTGAGAGTCTCGGCGAGCTAGAAAACAGTGTACAAAATTATGTATCAAGTTTGTTCAGAGGCATCGGCATGGTTCCTTCCGCGACATCTATGGCTCTGCACACTTCGAGCTCCGCACACTTCGAGCCCTCGTACTTCAACATGAACCTTGAGATTATATTGGGGAGAGCTGTAGGAGGACCAGAAGGATTATCGCAGGAAAAGTTCCAACTATTGACACCGCTGGTCTGCCGACTCCAGTCACGGAACGCGCGCGGAGAAGGGTGAATTCGCCACAGTTTATCACAGCTGCAGGACGTTTATCTGTCACATACTAGTAGTAATTCGCCCTGTAAATTTACCTTGTATTTCGCTTATTCTGGTCATAACTGCGGTGCCATTATTGTGAAGTACTTGTACGCTTAGACTCCGACACAAAACAGCACAAATGATTCTTGGATTTTACATTGGATTCTTTGTCGGCGTCCGGATAGATTTCATAACAAAGTGAACCGCTTATACTGAACTCGTAACAACAAACGACGCTGTCCCAAGATTTTCAAGCACGAAAATTTGCTGACCGTATTCAAAATACGTTGGAAAAATTGTCACTAGATTTTGTCATGAATATTGTAGTTCTTGGTCTCAGTAAAACCAAGTTACGAGCGAATCTGGGATTTTTCGTCGTCAACAACAACAACTCTAAGAAAAATGGCCCCAAAAAAGATGGCGGCCGCTAAAATCCTGAGACTTTTCGAATTTTCTTTCACGGAAACACCAGTCTGTATGTTTTTCCTCGAATCACTAGGAGCTTACGAAATCTGTCTGTTGTGTAGTGTCTTAGCGGTGGACATGTTGTTGATAGGTGAGTTAAAATAGTTTGTATAAAAACTTCTAGCGTAACCTGAGCATGTAAACAAAGGAAAATATATCTGGGTTGCGGGACCACAAGCATGTACGTACTCGTTACTATGTCATCGATAACTCGTTTTTTTTGCTCGTGTAGCTACAAACTTGGCACTTTTGTCGCTAGATTTTGTCATGAATATTGTAGCATTGATATGTAGTACTGATATGGTCTCCGTAAAACCTAGTTACGAGTGAATCTTGGATTTTTCGTCGTCAACAACAAAGAAAAATTCCTCCCAAAAAAATGGCGGCCCCGTGCCATGCGCTATTATTTAACCACACTTTTCGAATTTTCTATCACGGAAACACCAGTCTGTGTGTTTTCCTCGAATCACTGGGAGCTTACGAAATCTGTCTGTTGTGCAGACAAATATGAGACAGAAAGAACAGTCACTCTCAAAATGTTTCACGGACTCGTCACAATCTGCAGGCGTTTAGCTATCGGCCGTGCTCACGACTAGAAATAGTCAGTCTACGACGTACTATCTATCCGATAAAAGCTTACAGGTTTGTAAACAAACACATACTTTGAGTGGGAATGTATTTTGAGTCGCATTTCTTGTGGCAATGAGGTTGCTTCTCATTTTAAATCCTGGAGAACTGTACGTAGTTAGTTGCTCAGCTGTTGTATATTTGTACGCGACCGAAGCTTTAGTCCCGGTTTCGCTAGCAGGCACAAGCGGAGACCGCAAAGAGGCACAAACTTCTGCGCTTCCGCTAGAAAACATCTTCAAATTAATGTACAGCATGGCCTCCTTACTGAGGATAATGTAAGCTCATGCTATCATTTGTGTATAGAAGAAGCGATGGCTGTTTATCCCTGCTTATTTCACACGCTACAATAATGAACTTTCTCCCCGCTTCGCTTGCGTTACGCACGCTTGGTACGTGCATCAACTTCAAGTGCCTCTAAGATATATTTTAGTGGCGTGAATACGAACGAAATTCCCTTCAAGTGAAGTGAAGTATGTGTTCTTTAGTCGTGCCGAGTTTCGTCAATGAATTATGTTTCCTTTATAAGATACGGGTCTATCAAATGTACATTATTCCCCTAGTCAACCATACCAGCTAGTAGTAGGGACTAACTAAAATGACGTCATGGCGTGTTCCTAATTAGTTCCAGCAAAGAGCTCAAAGTACACATTTTTATGTCGCTGTTTGAGGGACTTCCGGACGGACAATTGATTTGAAACTTGCATTGATTTTTTCAGAAAAGATCAATTTTTTACATTAATGGTAGAAAATGCTACAGACGATTTCATTTCAGTTACACTTTAATTTAAGCTGATACATTTCAGCTGCGAATGGCTAGTAGTTATCCAGTCTCTCCTTAATACAGTTTATACTTGTAGGTGTCACCACAGATTCCGATAGACTGTTCCACCACGTGATAAATCTAATACGGAAAAGTGTGCTCTTGATCATTGATGTTTTTTTCCTTAATATGAAGACAGTGGCCCCTTGTTCTTGTGTCCATGTTTAGTTCAAAGTATCATGACTGTACCTTGTGTTGGTTCCTGTTCCTCCGCTGCCATGTTCTCTCCGCTGCCCTCTCCTGACTCCATGGGCTCCTCCCCAGACTTCTCCTTCTTGGTACACTGGTGCACCAACACCACCTTCTCCACTCCACACAGCTCAAACACTTCACATAGGGACATTAGCAGCAGCTGTTTAGCCTGGTCAGCTGGGAGAGAAACAACAAAAATCTCTGTTATGTGCACTACTGGTGCTGGTGCTGGTACTGGTACTGGTGCACCAACACAACCTTCTCTACTTCACACAGCTCAAACACTTCACATAGGGACATCAGCAGGAGCTGTTTAGCCTGGTCAGCTGGGTAAGAAATGACAAAAAGCACTGTAAGAAGACTAGCCGACTGTTGCTTACTTCTACCAGGGACCCCAACAGCAGTATAATCAAATAATGGATACTACTACCAATCTAACCATCTACGAACATCACCTAATGGCCTACCTGACATGTTGTTCCATTGCTCAGGGGCTCCTTCTGAGAACAGCAAGTTCTTCAACAGTGAGGCCTGAAAACAACAATCGAAATACACTCTTTGTAACTTTCCTGTACTCTTTTTCCTACAAATAGATGATTTTAGGTATGTGTAAGTGTACTGTAAAGAACAAAACTCTCTTCTGCAATATGTGTTATTTTTGTTAGAACAAAAATGTTGGATGTTTTGACTTCTGGCACCTGGACAATTTAGTCTCTTTGACAATCAGGATGATTAGACATTAGGTCAAAGACTCCTTCAACATCTAACTCTAACCCTAACCACATCAACCATAATCTGATTACAATTATGCTAAACTGTTTTCCAACACAAAGGTACACACTGATCAAATTTTCAACGACCACTGTCACCTTTTTCAGGATCATTGACTTTTTTTCATTGTAAATCTTTGTGTTGGAAGAAAGTTAAACTTTCTCACCTGTAAGGGAACAATGATTCCACAGGGTCCTCCTTCATGCTGAATCAGAGCTGTGGGTTCATCCTCACTGAACTCAAACCCTGCAAAACATGTCATGGACATCTGTAGGTGGCAAGTTGGTCTTTTGCTTAGGGTTGTTACCTTCCAATCTCAAAGGTTCTTAAGGTTCTCTATGGGTTTTAATTCCCAGTTAGGTGCCCTTGAGAAAGAAACCAAGGACCTCATTGCTTAATACCTATTTTCTCACAGTCTTGACTCATGTGAAAATGAATATCAAGCTTCAGCAAGGAATCTCCTCTCGGATGGGATGTAAAGTCGAAGGCTAGATGTGTGCGAGGAGAGCCACACCTCAAGCCTGTTTAGGATTGTACCGCACACTTATCAGAGTTGGGGTCCTTTCCCAGTGTGTCATCAAACCTTACAGTCCAGTCTAGCACAGTTTGTACTGATCACTGTAACAAACTGGTGCTAAATGGTGGTTTACTGCTGCTTGTGTGAAAGAAAAAATAACTTCTTAAACCACCATCAGATCGGACTTGAAGAAATCATCACTACTGCATTGCACAAAATTTATCATATTTGTAACGCCCCTTTCTATGTATCCCATTTGAAGTATGTGGTATCACTCATGAATATGCAATTTTAGCCAAAAAACTGAATAAGTCAGTTTTGAAACTTAATCAATTTTGCATCTTTTAAAAGCTAAGTGGCACACGTTTCTCAACATGGATGATCAGAAAGCTGTGAAAATAAAGTCTAGCACCTTGTGCGGTATGTGAACAATGTTTTATGAAGGTAATCATGGCATCTGTCAAAATTTGACAAAGAGGAAGCCAGTCCATGTGGGGGGGAAATCCCTCTGTCACCACTAGAGTCTCACCTTGTGACCATCGATTAAAAACGTCCGGGCGGATGTTCCGTCCCCAAACTAGAGTCAGGAGATCCTCTAGAGGCACGGCAACCTCTTCCTGTCGGGATTCCGTCATGATTGTCGCTCGGATCGGCGAAAATTCGATAAAGACACGTCGAAAAGCACGGCAATTTCACAGTTTTGTCAAATTAGCCGCCATCTTGGATTTCCGCGAAATGAAATCTCGTGCAACAGTAGCTGGCGAGATCTTTTGAAAATCACGATACAACGACAATAATATCTGATATACTGACTCAGACATGTGTCAGTAATAAAAGGAGTTTCTTATATGTCATTATGACGAAGAATTATGGAGAATTGTTTGATTTATGATGAAAAATTAAGATGATCACGTGATCGTGAAACGAGACTCCAAAGGACAATAATTTGGGACAAACCACTTAGATTATAGGGAAGATGTCATGTTACATTTGTATGTTTTGTGGAAACCATTCTTGAAAGTTGTTTCTTTGCTATCCCAAAGATAGCGATTTAGTAAGAGTTTAAGTGTTTCTTTGATTAGAAAACAGATGATTTAAGCTTACCGAATCTCTTTCTTATTAAAGTAGCACACCCCCTGAGATGTGGTGTAGTGGTGTCAGTCATGGCGGCTTCCTCGAAAAGTGGCACGTCGAGTAAAAAGGCGAAAAAATCGAAATCAAGAAACGATACAGCTGTAAGTATCAATGTACGCTTTCAGACGATAAAACAGACAATGTATTTTCGATATGTGTAGATGAAAAGACCCAAAATGGGTCCCTTGGCCGCTCTTTGAAAGTATGGTCACTCACCAAAAATTTATCACAACCTCATCCCTTTCCCTTTCCGTCTCATATCGTTTCCTAGCTAAAAACTTAAGAAATTTTTCTATGGACATGGATGTTATGATTATGACAGTTTTTCGAAGCTAAAAAACTGTGTTGTTTTAGTTTAATCTTATGGAGGCAGCCATCTTGGTCCATGGAGGCAGCCATCTTTATTTGTGTTGGAGGCAGTCGTCTGCCAATCAGATTGCATGAAATTTCTTGTACCTTGTTGCCATGGCAACTGACGTCACCACTCCCCCTCCCAGGTGCAGGGAACCAATGACAACAGTATTGTCAGCAAGTGTTCCATGTGCATGCTGGGATACTTCAATGACGACTTTCTCGGGCGCTTCGTAGCGAAGCCCGTTAGGAGAGCTCCACTCATCAACAGGTGGGGTTTCCTGTACATAATCTGCACTACAAGTTCAACAGATCGCAGATGAAAGATAATGGATGCTACCTGAAACGTTTGACCGTTTCCAAAATCATATCCAGTTGCTTGAGTACTTAAAAGTTAAAAGTTGCCCGCACGTCTGTAACAGATGCATAGGGGTGGCACCCTTCTCCATTTCTGTAGCCCTTGGGCCACACATCTGTGCAAGCCACTACAGCAGGGAGCTAGTCCGCCGGTAGTGATGTGTATTTAACTCCCATACTCTAACTCATTCGTGCTGTGTGCTAAGCATAGAAAGCAGCAGGTACCATTTTTGAAGTCTTTGGTATGATTCGGATGGAACTCACTACCATTCCGAATGCAAGGCAAACACTCTACTCACTTGAGTACTTGCTACAATATATTTGGTATATCTAATTACGTCATTCCTCATCTCTATATTATTCCAGGGGCTACTACATCAGAGCAAAGGCGATAGATCATGTGCTGAAATCTTTCCTCTCTGCACACCAAGGAATAAAGACACAGGTAGGTCACACTAGTAAGTTGATTCACTCTTCACGGCAGTAGCAGACCCTTTGGATGTTTTGGACGTCAACCTCCAACACCATGAAAAGAAAAAAAGCTAACCATGCACCAATGAGAAGCCAGTACTGGAGTCATTACGAAAATTCACTTGTTTACTACAAGCTTCATAGTGAAGTAAGCAACCAAGTTTTCGTAGCAGGAAACAGTAAAACAGAATGTTTAAATGAGATTGAGAACCACAGCATAACTACCCTATAGCAACACTCAATTTGCACTCTATAACAATGAAGTATCACGATGTTTTTGCAGTGATTTTTGTTTCAGAAATATGTTTTAAATTTTCAATTGTATTTTGTACCCAGCTTGTGTCTTTAGGGGCAGGGTTTGACTCCACCTACTTCCGTCTGAAGTCGGAGGGTTTGTTGGAGAACACAGTGTTCTACGAGGTGGACTTTCCCGAGGTGACGCAGCGCAAGTCTGACATGATCCAGGCATATGAGCTCCTGCTGAAACTGGTGGGAGAAGACAGCAGGGTGGTGGAGAATGGTGGGGATGTTTTCTGATATCTTTTTGTTTTTAGGACAGGTGGAGAAAATGTGGCTCTGCACTCAAGTTAGTAACTCATTTTGACAGTGCTACATACAAAGTACAGACAGAAGGTAAAGGTATAGTCTTTTCTCATACCTCCCCGACCAAAGTCAGGTAGCCATTTTTACACCTTGGTGAAGAGAGGAAGGTCGTGTAAAGTGATTTTCCCAAGGGCACAACATTGTGGGCATAGTGAGTATCATACTTGGGACCTATAGATAATCTGAGCCCATCACCCTCCAGTTATGCCACGCAAGACACCACTGTACTAATATCTGACACATACGTATATATATATATCCTCTGTTACGCACTCTTACTGTCAAAGGCTCCTTGGGCCTCGTCCCTCAGAGCTTCTGACCATGCACCTCTATCTCATGAGAACCCCTCCCAATCCCCACATGGTCAATTGCATTGTAATGTTAGTGCCATGAAGTTAAATTACAGCACTTTGGAGGAGTCAACTCTTTCAAAGATCGCTGTTTATATTGCTACATGTTATCTTTTATTCATTTATACTGTACTCCAAGAAGAAACTGAGACATGGAAAACTGACATACTTGAAATATGTTGTATCTTTGCAGGAATTGTTTCCCCTTGCTACAAGCTGATTGGTGCAGACTTGAGAAAGGTCAACATCTTACAGTGCCTGCTAGAGCATCATGGGATACATCCAGACTGTCCCACTCTTCTCCTGTCTGAGTGTGTCATCACCTACATGGGGGTCAAGAGGTCACAGATGTGTTCTGTATCTGTGTTCATGTTTCATGACATCACACCAATGTGATGTGTTAGTTTATTTGTTTTGCATGATCAGTAAAGTGTACAACACACCAGTTCTGTACAGTAAGTACAAGCTTCGTAGGACTGTAAAAATGGTAACACTCACATAGGGAAAGATTCCTATAATAATTCTTTTTGATAAGTGTGGTGCGATCTTTAATGTGCTCAAGGTGTAGCTGTCCTCAAACACAGGGCATTTGTCATTATGTTCCATCTAAGTACTCTCCAAGCAGAGGTTAGGCTCCGGCTGTTTTTTTTAACGTTTTTTAAAACCTAACAGGCCGGATACAGTAATGTACAATACAAAAAAGAAAGCCTGATCAGGGCTCGAAATACTGGGTGCATGTGCACCCAGGTGCACCCAAAATTGGAACTGTGCACCCAATTTTTTTTCGGTGGGTGCACAGGGTGCACCCAAATATTTTCTTGGGTTTATGTATGTAAAGATATCAAAGTATACTAACTAGTATACATCATATTCTTGACATCTAATTTTTAGAAAGATAATAAAAATGTATGTCATGGTACTTGTTTAAGAATTTGATAGCAAAAATTTTTTGGCGCACCCAATTTTTTAAGCTGGGTGCACCAGTGCACCTAATTCCAAAAATGAATTTCGAGCCCTGCTGATAAAAATGACTGCTTGGAGAGTACCATCTAAGACGACATCCCTAGTTACTCCTTTTCACCTAAGCACCTTTTCCAAGGGCACAACATTGGCACCTGCCAGGGATTCAAATCTAGAAAATTTAAACTTTAGGACAACAATGCTAATCACAACAGCACCTTGCCACCCTACTCTATGGATGGTTATCAGCTTTGAAAAAGCAAAACTGAATAGATTTCCTTGCAACAATTATTAACTGTATCATGACGATAATGTTTATTTCATTTTACAGCTCCAATGCAGTTATTCGCTGGGCCTCAGAAACCTTTTCCCATGCTGTTTTTGTGACATACGAGCAGGTAAGAGTAGCACCATTTGTCCTAATTTATCTGTGTCCCAAAGTATTGATATAATTCAATACAATGTCTTGAATCAAAAATGAAATTTCATAGTCAAGTGAAGTCAAGTCAATCATGAACTGGTAATTTTTGTGGTTGTGTAAACGGAAAACTTAAGCTTTTCGTAAAGAAACGTTCACAGAAATAAGCAAACAGTTTAGATTCCTGCCATAAACAAACAAACAATTAATAATCTTGCCATAACTTATAGCTAATACCAAGTTCTGTATAAGGTTTCTGATTCTTAACACCTATGTTTTTACAGGTCTATCCAAATGATGGGTTTGGAGCTGTCATGTAAGTAATAAATTTCTACCTTAATAAAGAAAACTTTTGTTACAGGTGTTTTGTTTCATATTATGTTAAGTTGGTTATGGTCTTAGCTAGAAACATAGCACTGTCACAAAGATATTCTAAGACTCCTTTGTTTTTTCTCCTTCAGGCAGAATCACTTTAAGAAGCTTGGCACGCCCCTCATGAACGTCCAGAGGTACAAAACCCTGGAGCACCAGCAGCAGAGATATCTGGACCTTGTAAGTGTATTTCTAGTCTCTTCCTATTTGTACACTTGGTGAACCTATTATGATATCATGACATTCATAATATTTTTAGTGTGCTTTGGTTGATATTATTCATGTGTCTCACAATGTATTCCAATATCCCAATGTCAACAACATTTTCAATTTGATATTACTTGTTAGATGTTTGAAAATGATGTTGCCCTAGTCGAACCACTGTCCTTGGTGCTGAAAGCACATCAAGTTAGTGCAACTGTCATTTGATAAGGTATATTATCATGCAATTGTAATTCTGAAATGGCAATGTGTTTGACACAATGTTATTGTATAGATGTAATTTTGCAGCCAATATGAATATTAAAATTGTGATGTTTTTGTATCTTGCTGTTATGTAAACCACTTTTGCCATCGATATAACTCCAACAACTGGCTTGTTAAACAATATATACTGCTGCATGTTTGTATTCTATTTTAGGGCTGGACTACAGTGTGTGCCACAGACATGAACCACTTCTACACCACACTGATTCCACAGGAGGAGAAACTTAGGGTGGACAATATAGAAGTGTTTGATGAATTTGAGGTAAGAAAACTAACTGAAGTCTCTTCATGTATGCGTACATGCGTCTGTGTTGGTGAATACAATTATAGAAAGCTTTTTGTACCACTAAAACATGTACCAGGCCGTTTTTAATGTCTCTGTTTTTAACTTTATATAAGACTATATTTCTTTTTGTAGGAATGGCATCTGAAATGTTCACATTATGCGGTGGTTTGTGCCTTGAAAGGATCAACTGTTCCTTCCCTGTCAGGGACTATATTACCAGGTACGGCCATGACGCATACAGTCTTTTGTGCACTTTCCTTAAGTATTCTTTTAGCTTTTGTTTCATAAAATACCTTTGACCACATTGTTGACAGTACAAAGAGGCTACAAAATGTGCAAATGCAAGCAGCTGCTCTAAATACAAATGAGTGAAGCCCTTCAATAATTCAATGTTGCTAGCCACTTAGAATCCTAGCTTTTTTAGGGGCACTTGCTTCAATTTTAGGGTGCCCAGAGATCTAGAATGTCATCCATGTTATCAAATCAATCATGGCCTTACAATATTTGTCAGTTGTTTTCACAGTAGGTGTTTTAATTTTGGTGCATGTACATAACTTATAATTTCCATCATTAGATATAAACCCAAGAACATTGGAAGCAATAACATCTCAAGACAGTCAACAACAAGACTTGTGTCTTTCATGGAGGAACGAAACATTTGGCAATGGAAGTGTGAAAAGATTTGGACATGCAAGTGCAAGCTTACCAGGAGGAAAGATCATCACATTTGGAGGGTTTGGTGAGAGGGGAAATCAACATACAAGACTATGTCTGGTGCAACTGTTGGATGTGGCGAGTGGATCATGTCTCCCAGTAGAACCAGTTGGGAAAGAACTAGGTATGAACTGCTTTTTGTGGTCTGGTTCATGTAATGTAATTTGCATATTTGTATAATGACTGGTAAATGGCCTCAATACATAGCATAATAGCTGTATACTGTTGCTGCCTAAAACAGTTTTAAGAAAACTTTTAAAGTTATTACTTTGATGTTTGGAGTTGATACTCTGTGTGTTTACTTATTGAACATATTTCTCCTATGTTCATATATTTGAATACGCATAATTTTGTAGAATAAAGTAAAATAGAATCAATGATCTCAGATGATTATCAATTGATTGTGATACTAGTTAAGTACATGTAGTTGCTTATATTTTGAAACTGTTAAGGGTATCAATGACAAACTGAGACTACATATGTATATTTCAATTTTCTGTAGGTCCCTTGCTTTTCCACACTGCGAATGCCGTCTCAGATGATACAGTTGTTGTGTTTGGTGGACGAACATCTCCGTACAAACCTAAAGGAGAACTTCTGAAGCTTAAAGTCATTCCTACACTTGAGAGAGACACAGACCAGGAGCCCTCCTGGCTTTATGAGTGTGAGACGGTACAGTGTACAGGAGATAGCCCCTGTCCAAGGTGGAGACATTCTAGTTCACTGGTGTCAATAGAAGGTGGGTAACTACATGGTATTTTTACTTGTCACTTGGCACCAAGGAGTCTGCACCTTTTGCGTACCATACTTTGCCATTCCGTACAGTTCTGTGCCATCTTTTCTGCATCACACAGCTTCAGATGTACTTTTACATGTACTTTAACATACTGGTAATACAAGTGATCGTAATGAGTAGGTTTGGGGCTTGTACATCTTGAAAAAGTACATTTTTATTATGCTGCTGAAATAAGAATGTGATACATCTATTTAGAAAGGTAGATACGGTCTGCTTAGTAAGATTTTGCCCAAGTGTTGTTTGGTACAATTCCATACAATTAACTTATATTTCAAAGCCATCACATTTGAAAAGTAGAGTAAATCCTCTTTGATTTCATGTGTTTTTGACTCCCTAGACCTTTACTGGTTGAACCTTTGTAAGGAGAGAGACTGACTGTATTTTTCCCTGACAGGAAAGAAATTCCTCATAGTCTATGGAGGAAGGACAGGAAGCAATACTGTCCTAGGAGATGTACATGTGCTGGGTCTGGACAAAATGGAATGGTTACAGGTATGACTAGAAAGTAGTTTAATCGTGTAATACAAAGGTCTTGGTCATTTTTGCTGTATATTTTGTAAGTTTTAGGACAGACAAGTGAGTACATTCAAGGTTTCCTTAAATCCTTCTTGATGGAATGTTCGCGGTGGTTTTAAGTTCGCGGTGAAGTGGTCACCGCAAAAACCGTGAACATTAATCCACCGCGAACATTTCTGCATCTATAGTATATCATCATCATCATCATCGGTCGACGTGATCACACATGTTTGCACATGTTTACACACGATTATAAAAAGTAATAATTATAACTTCTTCATCTTTTATAGTAATATAGAATATAGTCCAGAAAGCCTGGTCAAAATTGTATTCAATTTGACAGGAGATTTTTCCATTTTCTAATGTTGTGTTTTTTCATTGCTCCACGTTTCAGTGCAATTTGATATGGTGTTTTTACTGTTAAACTATCCTTTGATAAAATATGTCAATTATGTCCGTCAGGAGGAACAAAAGTCCATGAAAACATAGCTTCTAGCTAGAGGCGATATGACTGATTCCTATCTAATCTGACATGACATTTTTCTTCAGGTACTTGTTTCAGGAAGTCCTCCATCGCCAAGACATTCCCACTCTTGTGCCACCTGGAACGACCAGGTGATCGTGACAGGTGGTCTGTGTGAGGACCTTCAGCCTTCAGCTGCTGTTCACCTGGCCACCTGCACACCTGAGCCACAGGGAGGCATGACCGTCGTGTGGATGGAGCTTGAGGTGACTCCACCACTCTCTCCCAGGTAAGACATCATCAATGACATGATGTTTAAGGGGATCGGACAAGCAGTAATCACTACTACTAGTTAATCTTATAAAATTCAACTTTCCCAAGAACTATCATAGAGTGAAGCTTGTTGCCAAGTATGTTAGGAGCATCCTTATTAGAAAGCTTTAAACAATGGATGTGCAAAAGCTAGGTTTGACAGGCAGTTTAGTATGATATAACCAGCTGCTGCTGCACTCAGCGCCTGTAAAGCAGGTGTGTTATGCCCCAAGTGAATGGTAGTTATAGCGAATATATAGATACAGACACAGATATGGTGTACCATTGTTGCTGATGGAAATTAGTTCCCCCAATTAAAGAACCCATCACTCTTATTGATAGAATGATGCAAACTGCTAAACTGTGTATTTTTTAAAGAATTAAACACTGTCATGTGTCATAGGCTAATAAATTCTCTTCCAAAACCTAAAAGAGGATGAAATGTTCTGTTTGCAGATACTCCCACACCAGCCATGTGTACAGAAACAGTTTACTCCTGGTAGGAGGGGTAAACCCAGAGAATAACTACCCACCTGGTCTCACTGTGATGGACCTGGGCTCTGGGATGTGGAAGGAGTATGCTTTTCCGGCAAGTTTTATATTTTTTTCTTTTGTATCATTTGAAAGTTTGTAAGGTCATTGAAGGGGCTACTTAATTGTACATGTATTTTGGAGAGGAACTAAAAAAATTGTGTGTTGTAAGTATTTGTGTGTTTTCACCATAGCAAGTACCTCAAATATTTCATTATTATAAGACTTTCACAATGTATAGTATGTACATGTAGTGAGAAGTAGGTGCAATAGGTTGTGCAAGCAGAAAACAAGAAAAATGTTAGCAATGGTTCTGGTGCTACACCATGAAAACTGCAAACATAAAAACACATCTACATTTTTTGCAGTTGAACATTTTCCATGTGCATGTTTACCGTAGCGATTAACGGGGACAACTCCAATGCGAATACAATCCTTATTTGCATAATCAATAAGCTACAATTAGACAAGACTTTTGAGAAAGCTACAGATTCCTCAAGCTCCTGGTACTTACTCTATGTTGTTTTTACAATACAGGAGTGCCCATTGGAGAGGCCCATCATGGTTCATAATCACACCAGTTACTTACTAAGTAAGGATGAACTGCTGATTATAGGTGGAGGAGGAAACTGTTTCTCCTTCGGTACACATCTAAACAACGGACCCTTAACACTGGACATCAGCTTGTGCAGTTTATGAGGATGGTGCATATAGTAGCCTTGATTTGGTCAGCCCCCAAAAGTCTGCTACCCGCCAACAAGGGGTCCTTTTGGGGAAGCGGACATTTGGGGAAAGACTAAAAACAGAACAAGGCTAGACTGCAGTTTACATGTACATGGGTATGGAATTTCCAGAGCAGCTTCATAACCCCTGCTTTGCCTATTGGATCAAAGCTGTAGCTTTAGCTAAACAAAGTAAAGAAAACAGTCGTGGACACCCTGCACGTCTGCATTTTCTTCCTTTTCAATGAAGGAAGTTTGGAAAAGAGACTGAGGTATTGCCATAGTGAGGCTTCACGTATGAGTAAGGTTTTTATTTTTAGATATCTGAGATGATATGCATAAAGCAGCTCAATATCTTTGGCCCTGCAATATAGGGCCCGAATGATAGGTGTCTCTGCTTACATAATGCTGCTACTCTTTTCACTCTTGTAGTGTATGCTCAACAACAAGATTCATATGCTAGAACATCATTAAACACTTCATAAATATAACCTTATATAACTATAATATAAGACTGAACTTAAAAAGTTACATATCAACAATGGGTTAGTATGTGTACTTGTTAGTGGGTGTGTTGATGTTGATGGTTATTTTGTACTATATGTGTGCCCCTTTTTCTTCTCTTTATAAGCTGCTCTGCATAGATATTCTTTCTTTTTGATTATCAAATACATTCTGCTTGACGTCCATTTATTTTTCTCTTCTTGACATCAATGCAGTGTCGACAATCAATGGATTTACAAGGAATTGTGTCTTTACGTATATATATATATGCTCTGACTTTCATCTTTTAGTAATTTTGCACATATTTCATAGTTTAGATGAGCAAAGACATATACCAGATCTTTTTAATTGCTTGCTTGCTAACTGTTTGAAGTATGAACAAACAGTTTCCCAGTCACTGAATCAATCCATTTTGTTTTTGTGCTAGACAGTTAATGAAAAGCCCATGGGATATAAACATAATTGATAAGGTCGTAATTCTCTTTTCTTGGCTCAAACTATTTGTTTCCGTCACTGTAACTCAATTCATTTTGTAGCTTTGTAGTGCCCAACCAGCCTGAGGATGAATCCGCATTCACGTAGAGAGGAAGTCTCTGTTCGTGGTAACTCTATCAATCTGCACATCGTGTTTTCATCATGATTTTTATTATAAGATATGGATTGACGCACATTGACTTGGTGTGAGCCCAAGCTTTGATCAACCCTGCCACTGTGAAAGCCGCCAAAAGGTGGATGACTTGAAGGCCACCTGTGAAGCTTGAAGTCAGGAGAATTTTCAACATCCTAATCCTTTTAATCTATGTGCATGTGTTAATGTGCATCCACTGTTGCCTGTTACCATGGTGTTGTAGTATAGAAGTAGCTTGTCGTAAAGGGGAGAAACTCCCTTCCACGGCAAACTACTTTTCTAGGCAAACTCCCTTTTTCGGCTTAAGAGAACATAGCCAACGTACAAACTAGCAAACCAGCACCCCCAACACCCATGAAATAAAAACATCCCCACTCAAAGTCAGCGAATAAGGCTAGATGAGAATAGTCCCTTCGAGTGAGAGGTGTATGGCCACAAGCTGCTGAGGACGATGTCCAATAAGACAGTAAGTGATATTGTGTATCACAGGTTATACTTGGTGCACGTACGCACACAATTCCTTAACCCCTGTCCTGCTGAGGATTTTTTTTCTGCCAATTCAACCCCCTAAGTTGGTTAATTAATCAAATGAGTACAAATCGGCCTATTCTGTGCTGCTGCTTCAGATTTACTTCCACAATCAATGCGGTTTCCTGCAGTATGCCACACTTGGGTGAGAAATGCCCCAAACCCATAAAGATACTGGACCCACGAACAGACATTAAATATGTGCATCCCGCATGTACTAGTATACGGGCCCAGCAGGACAAGGGTTTTAGGATCTATCCAATTCACTTCCTATATAATTTGACGCCATGCCAAGCGAAGCGCATTCTTTTAGGCGGCAAAGCTCGGAACTGTGAAACGCCAAAACGCGTTAGTTCTATCTGAATACCTATCTACCCAGATATTACTCTTAACTCGTGTTTTTGGTTATCTATCACAGCAGGTCTTCATCACAGAGCACAGAGCGTAGCGCCATGTAATGGTAGAAAACTATTGTTCCAAAACCGGCCCATATAAGAGCAGGTAAACGCCAAGGGCCGTAATGGCTAAATGACTTTCTCTGCATCCTATCTTTATGATAATCAGGAACAATTTAAACCAATGATATCATTTTACATGTAGGTAGCGTGAACGAAAGTACTAAAGGTTAAAAATTTTGTAGATATTTTCATCAATGTCCTCCGTTAATGTCTTATAACCCGAATAATTGAATTTTTCAATTGCAAGCAACTGCTCAAGATGTGGTGCATGCGCTGCCACGTTTTAGGTTTTGTTTGAGATAAGAGTGGATATACGACACAGTAGATGATAAGGTGGCTCAAAGGATTTGTGCGTTCATTACGACTGATCCACCGGATATGTAAGGCATGCATGACATGACTGCTCCCGAGGACGGGTATCTACCTTTAATCATTGGCATTGCCTGCAGCCTTGAGCAAGCTTCGTATCAAATAGTTTCACGCCAGCCAAGGCTCTCTTGCACTCTTCGAACAGTTGTATGAACTCAACAGCCTGCCGAAAGTTGATATGCAAATTCCTTTGTAATTTCAGTCTATATTTTTTCTTCGTCCGAGGTCACGCTGGAGAGTTTTGACTGGCAAGGTCTAATCGTGATCATTGTTCAGTTTATCGGAGAAGTGGGACATCCGGCATTCCATTGCAATGGTCCAACACTTCATTTATTGGATTCAACATTTTTAACAGCTATATGATGTACGTCGTACAAACGCACTTTTTTCCCCTAGTATCAACTTGATGAGGGCGCGGTTGAACAGCCTGCTTCATTTTAAAAGCAAACTGCGGGTTGCATCATTGTTGCATCGGTTGCATGACTTTCTCTAACACCCTCAACTAAAAGCTGCAATCACTTAGCAACCACTTTGACAGTTCGCTTAAGGAATTTTTGCAAATTCGCTTAACGATTTTTTTAATGTTTATTTCTTATGTTTAACGTTTTGGACGGGAGACCTGGCGCATCCCCGTCTTGTAATTAGCCTACGAAAGGGTATGTCACCCCGTAAGGGGCGGTATAACCCCGTCGTGTGTAGACATGTGCGAACATGTCTACATTTGATCACGTCGACCGATGATGAACGTTTTATATGTTTTGTTGTTGTCTATTATTATTAAATCTTGAAACCAAAGATTGCCCAAATCCGTTTTTGTCGCCGTACGGTCACTCACCGATCGCCGTCTAGTGGAAACCGGTTAAGGTGCGCTCCCATCGCACTTGTGTCAAGTTGCGTCACTGCGGGGTTCGAAAGATACTCAACAAATTTCAGAGATAAAGAACGAATTTTCTTTCTTTTTGTGTATTTTTGTCGTCATCTAAGTCACACTTTTACGTATTACGCAATATCTAGATTATAAAAAAATCGGAGAAAATAACAAAACAGTGACGCAGTGAACGAACCCCAGAGTGACGCAAGCTTGACACAAGTGCGGTGGGAGCGCACCTTTAGCCTTGCCTTATGTGACGGGCAGATGGATCTACCGTTTGGTACACGTTTTATTTAAGAGAACAAATTGCCCGGACGTATCTCCTCTGTAGATAGCAACAGGACCAGACAAGTAGTCTCCCTGGCGGGCAGATTTTGTCAAGGTTAATTTGTCTATTTCTATCACGGCTGGTTATAATGGAGAAGAAAATACAAAATCATATTTAGAGATTAAGGGCATTTCAGAAGGGTCAGCGTAAGACAGAGATAAAGTGGTTATTTTTTGGTCCTGGAAGGTTCTTCTAACCATAACGCAATTAAGACGAAGAATCGATAGACAGACCACACAGGGAGCATTTTTACAGAGTGACGCTTCCCGTCAGTTTGCAGAAGCGAAGTCCATTAACAAAGGTTAATGTACATGTCCTAAGTACTGTAAATTCAGAAATGTTTGCGGTGGTTTTTAAATTTATATTCGTGGCTTTCGCGTTGCCAATTCAACGCGAACTTAAAACCACCGGGAACATTGTTCCGTGGCAGTAAGAGACTACTGTAACAGTACATGTTGCTGCCGCGAAACTAAAACCAACGCGAACGGTCCTTTTTCTTGCTACCGCGAAATTAAATCTTCTCGGCTTACATGCATTTACAGTATTTTCATTAGGCGTACGCGTCAAGGCTACGTCGAGACTCAATGGGCCTTAGAAATAGAAAAAAGATACCTGAAACTATAAATCATGTACCGTAGCTATTGAATAATGTTGAGCTATTATGATGTGTAGTATCAACTCCATTATGTCGATCTATAGCAGCCAATGAGTCATAGACCAAACACAAGGAACATGTTACTAGATACAGAACCTTCCTTGCACTTGCAGTAGATGTGAAGGCTCTGGACAAGGAAAGGAATGTGACCTCGGTCCAGTTTTAGCTCAAGGAAGAACTAGTCTTCCAATGCTCTTCCAAAGCGGACAGACGCTATGTACATTATTTACAGGTTCATTGTACATGGGAAATTCCCCTAGATCTTTTTTATAAGCACCATGAACAGTGGCCCATGGACCACAGCTTAACGTCCTGCCTTAAAGACTGCAACCCTCTCCGGTAGCGTGCAAGTCGGGTGAGCGACACAGCCGGGATCGAACTCATCTAGTTCTAGAGGCAAGGGCGCTAACCACTGGACTACGCACGCTACCTGTCATATGGGGATGCGACTCAGCGGGTCGATTCTTTTGACATTCGAGAACGACAAGTTTCAATTACTTTGGGTCCTATCAATTCAGCCACGTCAGTTTATAACAAGCGATAGGTCAAAGGCGCAACAGACTGGACGGCACTGTGTATGAAACTTTCATAGGAGTCATATCAAATGCCAAGGACAAGTTACAAATTTTAAGGTTTGTCATATATCTTAAAACTAGGTAGATCGATTCTTTTGTCACTCGGAGGAGGCCAGAGCTAGGGTCCCAAAAGATATAGAATATTGCATTTGCGTAGATGAAGGTTAGACCTCCAGGTAATAAGATGAGCCAAAAAAGCAGTTAGTGAAGCAACTGGAAATGATTTTGGAAACGGTCGGACGTTTTAGATAGTGTCCACTGTCTTTCGTCAGTGACACTGAAGTGATCCGGAAGAATATTGCATTGGATTTCTATTAGATGATCCGGTCATGTCACGAAACTTTGTCATTTGCCTTACGATTGAGTGACAGTCACTAGAGAACGTGGGTCATAAACTTTGTCCCAATTCTTTTCAATTATTTTTGTGTTATCAATGTGTGGCATCATGCGTAAGATCAGTAGGTCACAAGGGTTATAAAAGGTTATGCAAAACGGCTATAAAATCTCCATTTGAGTTATTTCAGATCCCAGGGGAGTGTTATAGAGGTCTATCATCTGTCACTTCAACTCAATATATTGCAACTTGATGATCCCGTACCGCATTCAAAACAACGTTTAAGCCTTAGCGTTTCTGGCTATAACAAATATCAGCTATGTTCCTGAGCAAAGAACCGTGAAATGGATACGTTGAAATGTGACAAAAAGCCCATTCATTATTCTAGCTGCAAGATGTCAGGAAAATGTTGGCGAGTTTTGTACAAAAATACAAAGCGAAATTAATAAAAAAAGCACAGCTCAATGGACCAAGTTGCCATACACATACATTACATACATATATATTTTCTGTCATACCCAGTTCAAATGATGACAAACGCATTCAGTTTTTTTTAATTGGAAGGTCTATTGCATTTTGTGATTCCGATCGATCCCATTCGTCGGTAGACTTTGAAGCAGAATGAATATTAAGAGGATGCAGCCTGGAAGACATCTTATAGATGGGGTGGCCTTTTGGTTCACGGACGAAGTTGTCATTGACGTGTGTGAGATTTTAGATTTGAATAGGTGGTATCTCACTGCACTTGGGGCACCGGTGCGGCACCGTGGGGTTCGTTCACTGCGGCACTCTTTTGTTATTTTCGCCGTTTTATTATAATCTAGATATTGCGTAATACGTCAAAGAAGACTTAGAAGAAAACAAAAAACACAGAACGTAAGGAAATAAGCTCTTTCTATCTGAAATTCGCTGAGGAATCTTTGAACCCCGCACCGGTGTTCCAAGTGCAGTGAGATACCACCTTCTGCTTGGGACGGGTTACGTAACAAGAGACAAGTACTAGTGCTGTTAAACGTTTTGTCTGCTACGGTCTAAGTTAACCGTCTTTGTATATTTATATATAAAAGGATGTCGAAATTCCCCATAAACAGCCCACATCCTATGGTCGAAGGTCATGGTTTTTTGCTCGAAAGACCCCATTGAGTGCACATACTGTACCTTAACGACCGCCATTAATATTCATTGACGCCCCAACCCTCCGTAGACGCACTCTTCTCTCACCCGCCCCGCGGCCTATCCGGCTCGTAAGTACGTCCGTTTTAAGAACCATTCATTTGTGCTGCAATATTGAATTTATGGTGCTAGATTAGTGCTGATACCATATCTTACGGTGTTTCTTTTTAGAATTTGGCTTGCGTTGTTATTGTGGCGGAAGTTTTCGTTGCATTTTTGTCGGATGGCCGGCAGCGGCAGACGATCTTAAAGCTTTACCGGCGGAAGTATGGATTCAGCTCCGAGCCCACAGTTATTGGTGGGCGTACAAGGAGGCCCTCGCGGTGGTCGCTGTGCCAGACAGACAACGGACTCCTTGATAATAATATACCCTCCTCATAGTGCTACATATGGGACTCATTAGCCTAGATGACTTTAGGGTTGATGTCCGTAAAAAGCTTAAGAATCTTTTGAAGAAAGTGACTCTTATTCCGGATTCCATTCGCAGTGTGCGAAAAAAATGCTGAGCCCAGTGAATTGGCCTTTTGATAATTTCCGACTTGAGATGAAACTGACACGGTGTATAAAAGCAATGAAAGGCTGTTTTAAAAGTGATAGTTTATCGTGGTCGTCAATGTTACGGCCACATCGGGCACAAAACGTTACGACTCTAACCGTTACTAATCTCATCTCGTAGAGCTTATAACATCACAACCCACAAACCGCCCGTAACACACCGCGCGTAGTTTTATAACCATTGTGAATGAGATTATAGGCCCACCCGCGTGATATTGCCTTTCCGCCCTATGTAAACTATACGCATTGATCCGATGCGTAAAACTTTCTGTGTAATCTTTAATTTAAATCGAAAATATTTTCACCCAACATTTATAACCGAGATATGATTCGACCAGTTCAAATATCAAGAAGTGTAGTAGGTTGGAAGGTGTAAAATGCTTCACGGTTCCTTTCCCTCTCCTTATCTCCAAACGTGGTTTAGTGGCTGAAAGAATTCGAAGAAGATAGCATGTCTACAGACCTATCTGAGTTCAAAAGCGAGATTGATCCTTAGTTCGTCTGAGGATGTCCTCAGGTCGCTTGTCACACCGTTATTATATGTATTGGCTTGGCAGACAACTTAAGGACCTACTCAGCTTCTATAGTGCTTCTTTTAGGGCTCTTCGTCTGGGTGACAGTATAGTATCCTTACAATATAGTATTTCTCAGACAGAAATTATCTATTGTGTGTACATACGAAAATGGAAAAGTAATGTTTAGCCCCTTGAAGAGATGTGGTCGTTAGTGTTGGTGTGACAGACGAATTAAGGACCTCCCCAGACAGCTTCTATAGTGCTTCTCTGAGGACCCTTCGTCTGGGTGACAGTATGTAACTTTCCTTACAATACAGTATTTCTTAGACAGGGATGATCTATTGTGTATACATACGAAAAATTAAAAATAACAGTTAGCTCCATGAAGTGATGTGGTCGTTAGTGTTGGTGTGACAGACGAATTAAGGACCTCCTTAGACAGCTTCTATAGTGCTTCTCTGAATTCCCTGCCACTCGATGACAGTATGTAAGTTTCCTTACAACACGGTATTTCTTAGACAGGAATTATCTATTGTGTGTACATACGAAAAAGGAAAAGTAATGGTTAGCTCCGTGAAGAGATGTGGTCGTTAGTATTGGTGTGACATACAAATTAAGAACCTCCTCAGATGGCCTCTATAATGCTTCTCTGAATGCCCTACGTCTGAGTGATAGTATGTAACTTCCTTACAATACGGTATTTCTCAGACAGGGATGATGTATTAGGAATACATACGAAAAAGGAAAAGTAACGCTTAGCCCCTTAAAGAGATGTGGTCGTTACTGTTGGTGTGACAGACGAATTAAGGACCTCCCCAGACAGCCTCTATAGTGCTTCTCTGAGGGCCCTTCGTCTGGGTGACAGTGTGTAAGTTTTCTCACAATACAGTATTTCTCAGACAGGGATAATCTATTAGGAATACATACGAAAAAGGAAAAGTAACGGTTAGCCCCTTGAAGAGATGTGGTCGTTACTGTTGGTGTGACAGACGAATTAAGGACCTCCCCAGACAGCCTCTATAGTGCTTCTCTGAGGGCCCTTCGTCTGGGTGACAGTATGTAACATTCCTTACAAAACAGTATTTCTTAGACAGGGATAATTCATCTATTGTAAAGACATACGAAAAAGAAGAAGTAACGGTTAGCTCCTTGAAGTGATGTTGTCATTAGCGTTGGAGTGGCAGACGAATTAAGGACCTCCTTAGACAGCTCCTGTAGACGTGTGTAGTGCTTCTCTTAGGGCCCTACGTGTCTGTGGCAGTATGTAAGTTTCCTTACAATACAGTATTTCTCAGACAGGGATAATCTATTAGGAATACATACGAACAAGGAAAAGTAATGGTTAGCTCCGCCAGAGATGTGGTCGTTAGTGTTGGAGTGGCAGACGAATTAAGGACCTCCTTATAATGCTTCTCTGAGGGTCCCTCGTCTCGATGACAGTATGTAAGTTTCCTTACAACACGGTATTTCTTAGACAGGAATTATCTATTGTGTGTACATACGAAAAAGGAAAAGTAATGGTAAGCTCCGTGAAGAGATGTGGTCGTCAGTGTTGGTGTGACATACAAATTAAGAACCTCCTCAGATGGCTTCTATAATGCTTTTACGTCTGAGTGATAGTATGTAACTTCCTTACAATACGGTATTTCGCAGACAGGGATGATATATTGTGTGTACTTACGAAAAAGGAAAAGTAATGGTTACATCCGTGAAGAGATGTCGTTAGTGAACCGTGTGATAGTGTTGTGCCTGAGGGAGTCTATTAAAAAGTACTATAATTGTAAGTCAGTTCGTGCATTCAGATCGTTAATGATGAGGTCACTGCGATTCCAAGGAAGTTCAATTTCAGGTGGCTGTGTTGTTAAGCTCCCATAAATGTTATATGCGTTATATGAGCCCTTTGACAATGCTGGCTATAACACGCGTATTACTTTTATGGCGATTGTGTATTGAATGATATGGCTATTTCTTTTGAATTTCCTTTTCTGACCTGGATCTTAACTAAAACTTTCTATCGATCATATTTCCGGCCGTTATTGCTTTAATCGTCCATCCGAATGTACCTCTAGTGATATTATTGATTTGCCTTTACAATGGTGCTTACTTTACAACTTTTGTTGTTGTGTTTAAATGTTATCACGCAAGAGAAAGAGAAGGAGTAGTTCCTGTTTTAATCACTGGTATATTAGCAGTACTCCTCACATATACGTTTGACGTAAACCTAAGGTGGAAATATGTAGGGTAGGGGTGGGTACCGGTACAGAAAATTCATGTCCAGGACCAGTTCAGGTCCAGAGGATCAGGTCCAGGTCCGGACCTGAACCTGGACCTGATTCTGGATGTAAAAACATGTAAATGGACGATACTCAAAACAATGGTCCATTTCGCTTCAAAGAAATCTGTTTGGAAGTTTCTGGAATATTCGACTGTCACTGGTGCTTTAAAATCCAACAAGGCTAACTGCCTATGTACAATTGGCTGTAAACCTTGGTAGAAATGACTATAGACTCTATTCTCCTTCGCTCTTGCTATTTTCTTCGACCGGTAAGCTCCTAAACGTGGAATGCCTGATCACGTAATCTGTTCGTTTTCCAATAGGTCCAACATCCGGTCCACCGATTTTTTTTCAATACGAAAACCGGTTTTGTACCGCTACAGTCTACCGGTACCCAGCCCTAGGGTATTCTGGGGTTATACCCCCCTCACATTAGGCGAAAATCGATCGGACGACGAGTCTGCGAGTTCTAAAGTACGAGGAGGCATGACCATGACCGATAGCATTCAGGGTCATGCCTCCTTGTAATTTAGAGCTCGCAGACTCGTCGTCCGATGGATTTTCGCCTAATGTGAGAGGGGTATTAAGACGCCTAGAGGCGGATTCGCAGAAAAGGGTAATTATCCATCATGGTGGCGGATTCATTTTTAACCGTCCTGCCGGGAATATTTCACTCACAACGGTCTGGTGATGGAAACGGAATGCTAACTGCTTCTTTACATACAGAATTAGCACTATATGGGGATCTGCCTATGTTGTAATGGGCTTTGAGCGTAATAGACCAATCTGGCTCGCTCGCTGCGGTAGCTTACAGGGAGGGAGTTGTCAAGCCCTAGTAATTTATATCTTCTTGAAATGACTTACATCTATTCTGCTCGTAAGGTAGTTTTAAAAAATTCAAATGAAGAATGAAGCGTGTATTACAGTACTGGCTAGCCCATAGGGTGGCTTTAACGGCAGATTGCACACGGGTTAGTAACACTACGAGTGATCGCTAGAAGAAAAGGAAAAAAGAAGAAAGACGCCAAGGGACATAGCTGATCTGTGTGTGCAAATGACAGGACAAGTGCGTTTAGAGAGTTAGTAATACATGTATTTACATATACAAAGGGTCCATGCAGCAGGGTCCTGCCCAATTCAGTGGGAACTGGGATAGTGTCCCCACCTCTGCTACACTAGGCAGGTTCATTCCGCTTCTTACGGCCGGTCATTCACGGTGAATCTGAAGATAGATGCTAAAAGCTGTTTTGGGCACGATAGGAAACACGAACATGATAGGAAACATGAACAGGGAAGCGTTTCGGAGATCTATAACGTATTCAGGCACAGTTCTGTGGAATAGTCTGAGGCAGAACTTGAGGCAGGCGCCCTCTTTATCGTCGTTTAAGAACTTGACTCGCCGAGAAATTATGTAACTATGGACTATGAGATGGACTGATATTATGTTGAATACGAAAGTATCTATGGAATGTTATTGTATGTATTGTATGAATTGTATCTTTTGTGTACTGCATTGTATTTTAGAAGGTATTTAGACCTCTGACCTCCTCCACCCTTGAAATCTTGAAAAACGGCTTAGGCCGAAGATGTATCAAGGTTAAATAAAGGTTGAAAAAAAGAAAAAAACTGAAGAAGACATACAGACTTAGCATTATATGCCTATGTTGTAATGGGCCTTGAGCGTAATAGACCAATCTGACTCGCTCGCGTCGGCGGCTTACAGGGAGGGAATTGTCACGCCCTTGCTCATGTCTACCCGAAATGACTTCCATCTATTCTGTTCAGTTACAAGATAGTTTCAAGAAGAACAGAATTTGAAGAATGGAGCGTGTAGCGGTGGCTGATTCGTGTTATTAGCTGGGTTTGAGCCAGTCTGTTCTTTAAAATACATTTTCTTCCTCCGAACTGCTTATCCCCATGATAGATTGAAGAAAGGCGCCAATGAAGATAAACAACTGACTTGAAATGACAGTACAATTGCATTTAGTGATCATGAGTTAGCAGCATATGTATTTACATATTTATATACGTGTAGTGGTGGCTCATTGCAGCGCTAGCAGGGTTCTGTCCAGTTCAAACTAAACTGGGCCTTTACTGTCCAAGCAGAGGTTAGGCTCCGGCTGTGTTTTTTTACGTGTTTTTTAGGCATTTTTATAGGGCTTTCTATTTTGCACTGTTTTCTTGATGTTTGGCGGCGATAAACATAAAAAACAACCGGAGCCTGACCTCTGTTTGGAGAGTAAAAGCCTCCGCTACAGTAGGCAAGTCCACTTCCATCTTACGGTCATTTACGGTGAATCTGTTGATGGATGCTAAAAGCTGTTTTTTTTGGCACGATAGGAAACACCATGAACTGAAGATGACGTACATGTCCTTGCAAGCACTTAGTGGATGCAAGATATGAACGTAATGGATGCACGGACGTCAAGATGATGCAAATCTGTTTTCTTAAGACATGTTAGCAGTCCCACAAAAAGCTAAATCCATTGCTATGAGCACGATGCAGTGTCTTCATCGTCTTTTCGACCTCAAGTGCTATTGACACTACCGTATAACGCATGGCCTTGGGATTGATGTAATGAAATAAACATCCATAAAACCGCGAATGCCGCCTCTCTTGTCGTCGAAAACAACTCGTTAAGCCCCATTAATGACCCCAGGGTCGCATGGTGTATGTAAAGTCAGACTTCTGTCGGATGCGGCAATGTTTGAACCTTCAGTAAAGCGCACTCCCTTCTGATCGAAAGCAAGCCGTTATCTAACGTGCTTATGTCATACATATTTTACATGTTCAAAGTTTGTCACGTTTTTTTTCCGAATCCTTTTGAACAGTATGTAGATTCCGCTATTAAAGCGAACGATGAGAACACCGTCATAGATACTTCTGAACAAGCTCTTAGTGGGACCGCGTAGCACAGTGGTATTGTGTTCGGCCCGTGACCAAGAGGTTGCGGGTTCGAATCCAGCTGCGTGTCACCGATCTTGTGTCCTTGGGAAAGGCACTTCACACGACTTTCCTCACTTAACTCAGGTGAAAATGAGTACCTAGCTTCCGCTAGGGGCCGTCCCTCGGATAGGACGTTAAATGGAGGTCACGTGTCTGGGGAGAGCCATACCCCAGTCACGTTAAAGAACCCACCACACGTGCGATGATGCGGTGTGAGTGGTCCAAAACCTACAGTACCTTGGCCGCACCTAGGGCAATTACTGTCGTATTGAGGTCAACTGAGTGGCGCCGAATGGCAGCTTGCTCCAAACACTTGCGACAGTCGTATTGAGGTCACCTGAGTGGCGCCGAATGGCAGCTCGCTCCAGACCCTTGCGATTTAGCCCCGCCCATTGTAAGCTCCTCGCAATTCAGCCCCTGGCTGCAAAGACTGAGTAGTCGCCCCCCCCCCCCAAAACAAACAATTACTATGATGGCTGTGGTACCACCGTGGTGATCGTGTCAATCATATCCAACTCTTTACACGAATCGAATCGTTTGTTGTGCTTCTTTCTAGACGGCGATAGCTGAACCAACTTAGCTTGCAGAGACCAAACAAAATTGGACTTTTCTGACCCTGTATTTCATAATTGGCATGATGGTGTATGATGTAAAGAAATATGATGTAAAAGCACCAAACACACAAAACGTAACAAGAGATTCGTTCAGCGATCTGTCCAATGTTTGGTAGCTCAGTAGAAGTGTGTGAGGCAAGGGAAAGGGTGTAATGGTATGTAAGATATCTATAAGTTTTGAGGTAGATGTCCGACATTATCAGTTCTTCCATGTGATTGAAAACTAGTCTGATAAGTTATTTCATCGAGTTTTTCAATCATGATCAAAATGTCACCAAGCGTAAGTCCAAGTTCACGGCAATCGCCGACCGCGGAACAACGCCATTCATCGGGTTGGAATTTGGATGTTAGGCATTATCAGTTCTTTCTTGTGATGGAAAACAAGTCCGATAACCCATTAAGCTTTACGTCAAGGACTCTTGGCATATGGCAGGTCGATGTAAATTATTTCGTTGGCAACCAGGGGAAAAACGATACAGAGGCAAATTGCAAAATGCATCATTCGTATGATTCAATACAAGCCTGACATATTATCACAGTGAGTTTTCAATCATGATCTAAAGGTCACCAAGCGTAGGGCAAGTCCAACTGAATGCCATGGTACTCATGGATGACGGAACATCGATTCGGTTGGGCGGAAGTTGGATGTAAGACATTATCAGTTCTTCTTTGTGATGGAAAACAAGTCTGATAACCCATTACGCTCTAAATCAAAGAATCTGGGCATACATATGGCCTGTCAGATGCAGAAAATCACTTCGTTGCAAAATCATTTCGTTGACAACCAGAGGGAAAAAAACACGATACAGGGGCAAAATAAAGAATATTTATTTTTGAATATAAGTCTGATAAGTTAGAATATTGAGTTTTCAATCATTATCTTAAAGGTCACCAAGCGTAGGTCAAGTCCAACTGAATGTTGAATACTTTCGGCCATGGTAATCATCGGTGTGTGAAACATCTATAGGGGTGGGCGTATTTTGGATGTCAGGCATCATCAGTTATTCCTTATGATCGAAAACAAGTCCGATAACCCATTAAGCTCTAAATCAAAGACTCTGGGCATACATTTGGCCTGTCAGATGCAGAAAATCACTTCGTTGCAAAATCATTTTGTTGACAACCAGAGGGAAAAGACACGATACTAGGGGTGGGTACCGGTACAGAACATTCAGGTCCAGGTCCGGTTCAGGTCCAGAGGATCAGGTCCAGGTCCGGACCTGAACCTGGACCTGATGCAGTATGACTCATACCAATGGTCCATTTCACTACAAAGAAATCTGTTTGGTGGAGTATTAGACTTACACTGGCGTTTTAAAATCCTACAACGCTAACTGCACCAGTATGATTGGCTGTAAACCTTGGTAGAAATTACTATAAACTCTACTCTACTTCACTCTTGTTATTTTCTTCCACCTGCAAGCGTCAAAACGTGTGAATGCCTTATGATGATCTGTTAATTTTCTAATCGGTCCAACATCCGGTCCACCTAATTTTTTCAGGTCCGGTTTTTCTGGACCGGTCCAATAAGAAAAACCGGTTTTGTACCGGTACGCTGTACCGATACCCAGCCCTACACGATACAGATGTACAATACATCATTGTTATGATTGAATACAAGTCCGATACGTTATCATCACGTTGAGTTTTCAATCATGATCATAAGGTCACCGAGCGTAGGTCAAGTTCAATTAAACGCTGACTGCTCTCTGCCATGGTAATCATCGACCGCAGAACATCGCTCGAGTTGGGCAGAATTTGACTGATAGACATCATCAGTTCTTCTTTGTGATGGAGAACAAGTCCGATAACCCATTAGGCTCTAAGTCAAAGACTCTAGACATACATATGGCCTGTCAGATGCAGAAAATAACTTCGTTGCAAAATCATTTCGTTGACAACCAGGGGGACAAACGCGATACAGATGTACAATACATCATTGTTATGATTGAATTCAAGTCCGATACGTTATCACACTGAGTTTTCAATCATGATCTTCAGGTGACCAAGCGTAGGTCAAGTCCAACTGAATGCAGAAAGCTCTCGGCCATGGTAATCATCGATGACGTAACATCGCTGGGGTTGGGCGGAATTTGGATGATGGACATCATCAGTTCTTCCTTATGATCGAAAACAGGCCCGATAACCTTCATCTCGACGTCAAGGACTCAGGGCATATGGGGTGTCAATTTTGCTATATCATTTCGTCAGAAACCAGAGGGTAAAAACGAGACAAATACATCATTGTTACGATTGAATACAAGTCCAATAAGTTCTCACATTAAGTTTTCAATCATGGTGTTAAGGTCACCAAGCGCAGGTCAAGTCCAACTGAATGCTGAATGCTCTCGGCCATGGTAATCATCGGTGGTGAAACATCGCTCGCGTTGGGTGGAATTTGATCGTAGGCATTATTAGTTCGTCCTTGTGATCGAAAACAGGCCCGATAACTTAAGCTCGACGTCAAGGACTCTGGGCATATGGCACGTCAATTGTGTTAACTCATTTCTTCGGCAATCAGAAGAAAAAATAACAATACAGAGGCAAAATACATCATTCTGATGATTGAATACAAATCTGACAAGTCATCACATTAAGTTTTCAATCATGATGCCAAGCGTAGGTCAAGTCCAACTGAATGCCGAAAGCTTGCGGCCATGGAAATCATCGACCGCAGAACATCACTCGGGTTGGGCGGAATTTAGACATTATCAGTTCGAAAACAAGTCAGATGATCTTAAACTCCATGCCAAGAACTTTTTGATTTATATACTCTTGGCATATGTCACGTCAACGTTGCCAAATCATTTAGACGGCAACCAGAGAAATACATCATGTTGGATGCTGCATTGGATGCTGAATGCTGTCGGTCATGGTAATTATCGATGACGGAACATCTATTGCGTTGGGCGTAAGTTGGATGTTAGATGTTATCAGTTCTTCCTTATGATGGAAAACAACCCCGATAACATTAAGCTCGACTTCAAGGACCTAGGCATATGGCACGTCAATGTAAATCATTTTGTTGGCAACCAGAGGGCAAAAGAAACGATACAGAGGCAAATTGCAAAATACATATTTCTTATGATTCCGATAAGTTATCACCCTGAGTTTTCAATCATGATCTTAAGGTCACCGAGCGTAGGTCAAGTCCAACTGAATGCTGAATGCTCTCAGTCATGGTAATCATCGATGTGCGAAACATCCATTGGAGTTGGTGGCTTTTGAAGTTAGGCATCATCAGGTATTCCTTAAGATCGAAAATAAGCCCGATAACATCAATCTCGACGCTAAGGACTCTAGGCATATGGCACGTCAGTTTCGCTAAATCATTTCGTCGGCAACCGGAGGAAAAAGCGAGGCAAAATACATCATTCTTATGATTGAATACAAATCTGACAAGGCATCACACTTAGTTTTCAATCATGATCTTGAGATCACCGAGCGTAGGTCAAGTCCAATTGAATACCGAACGCTCTCGGCCATGGTAATCATCGACCGCGGAATCGATTGGGACGGTGGAAGTTGGAAGTGTATTCTGTCCTCCATGGTACATGTCAGAAAATAATTCAAATAGAAAGCTTATTTGTAAGTTCAGGCCCAGAGGATGATGGCAAGTTCATGGTTGAAGCATAGGGTGCATACACGTGACAATGAACAGGGATTAACATTATTACCAGGATTACCAAGAAGTGAGAAGAAGCCGAACATCTGTGATACTTTTGTATGCATATATGTTATGATCATGATATATATTTTGACTTGTTGTGTCCTGTACTTAGCTTAGTTGGGCAAAAATGTACAATAAAGGTCTTCATTCATTCATTATTATAAACAGAGATAACTCGATTACTATTGTTGGCTATATCTAAACATGTTGCGTTCGGCTTTTTTTGGAAGCAGAGGAAGACAAAGAGTCCCATTGTTTCAACATTGTGTATCTTCAATGATTGTACGAGAAGAGTTGCTTTCCGTTCATCCGTGAATGTGGAAAAGTTCGGGAATGTTATTATGGTTTCTTTAATCAATGTGACTCTTGTGGTGCGGTTAGTGAATACTTGGAAATAAAATTGATGGTTCGTCTTCGAGCTTCCATGGAGTGATGAAGCCGGGGCTTCTGACTAAAGGTTCTCTGGAGACTAATTGTACAATGGCTGCTAGGAGAGCATCGATTTGTTCATGACTCTGTAACTTTGTAATCCCCAGTGATTATTGGACGCTGAGTGTCCAATACGTGCTGTATGAATGTGTGGATTGCCCTGGTCTCTGATCAATAGATAACGTTTAAAATGTATTCAGTACAAATACAAACGTTAACATCATGGGACTGAAATCTGCCTACACATTATATGTACCAATCGGACTTAAATCTGTTATGACACAAATGGTTGTATAGTTTCTAACGGATCTATTAAAGCGATAGGATCTCCGGAAGTGCACCAGACCAATATAGGGAGAATGAAACGCTCATGTCAGCATTGACCCAAGGGCATAGATCGATGAGGGAAGATTGCAGTTATCATCCCTTGCTGGGTTTGTGCCAGACAATAGTAAAAGTTGCCATCGGCATTCCTTTGGCTTATTTAACAGCTCATTCGTTTTACTACCAACTACTACGGTTCCGTCAATGAACTTTTTTTCTACGTATACGTACGCAAACAGTTTGTTAAGAGAAAAGTTTTGACAATCGGGGTGCGACAAAACTTCTCTCAACCGGGACGGGGGCTGATATCAACTACCAACAACCTTTGACCCATTGCTCACGTCACACGTGCGTAAAATCACGTGTCCAGAGCCATTAGCCATAGCTGAAGAGGGCTGGTCGTTCTTATTTACCTGACATTTGTATACAGCTTGTTTGGAAACAGATGGAACCCAACCACTAATAGGAAAGTGTAGGGGTGCATACCGCTTAGCGTTGGTCAAAACTATTCCAGTCTAAAAAAGATTGCACAGGGGTATTCCCGAAGATCCCTTGTAACTCAAGCTTCTCCTATCGGGTACATCAGTCTTTACTGTCGTAAGTCGAGCTTGTTTCTGTTTTTCTTTTCATCGCTACCGAAATCTTAACAGGTCCACAGGGACTGTTAGATGTGTTCGACCTTGAGCAAATGTAAAATGGATTTGTATAGGATTAGCCCCAGTGGAGTGCTTGCTTTTGTGACTCTTCGCAATCTTATCATGATAAGAGGCATCTCACAACGGCAGTCAATGGGTAGTCATTACTTGTAGCTTACACAGATATGGAACAACCCTGATTACCACGTAATTATCTTTGAAAGATCGTCTTCATCCTGCTGTCAAGCAAAACGTAACAGCTTAGTTCCCAGAATGATAGTTTAAGAGCTGCAGCGGGGGGTCGGTCTACTGGTGGTAACGTTAGTTCAACTCCAATACTTTTTGTAGTAAGAAGACAGAACAGCTACATGTATCATTATTCAACTCTGCCAATCAGGCCATTGGCATTGCCGTGAGCTAGTTGTGAGATTCCTCACAATTCAGGACCATATGGAAATTGCGAACAGCACCAACAAAGGTTTTTCCTTCCTTTTTTTTTGCATTGGAAAGACGAGGACAATGTGGCACTGCACTCAAGTTAGTAACTTATATTAACAGTGCCATATTTACAGTACGGACAGAAGGTAAAGGTAGTCTTTTCTTTTACCTCCCCGACCGAAGTCAGGTTCCCATTTTTACACCTGGGTGAAGTGAGGAAGGTCGTGTAAAATGTCTTTTCGTCGGGGGCACGGCGGGGATCGGAATGGGTACCTCTAAATTCCGAGTCAAACGCTCTACCATTTACGTCAAACGCAACGTCACAAAGTTAACGTTCAAAGACCAACAAAGTTAACGTTCAGAGAACGATGATTACCCGTGACGGCAAAGGTTCGTAGACCGCCCGTGTATTGCTCTCGGCATGAGGCAGTTAAGTTCTTCATACAAACTGATGATCACACGCTGATTGCACGGTGAGTGCGACTTAAAGATGTATCGTCCACATCACGCTTCATGAACTTGGGAAATCGCTCTTCTCCGAGGACCAAGTTTATTATGCATAGTTCTGACGGCAACGGTATGCTTGGCAGCAGAAAGAAGACAGCGGTACCGAAATCTTTCAAAGATCATTGCGTGGCAATTAGGGTTGTTCAAGCTTTGAAGAGATTGTTCAAGACATTTTTCTGTAAGCTTGTAATTCCAACTGATGATTGCCCACCCATTGCCGTTCTTAGATGCCTCTGATCTTGGTAAGCTTGTGGGGAGTGGGAATAGCACTCAACTGTGGCAAATCCTACTCAATCTCCTTTTACATTTGCCCAAAGGCGAACGCAACAGTCCTAAGGGACTAGTAAAGGTTTTGGAAACGGTGATCCTCTTGGGAAGAAAATTACTTGTAAACTCAAGACGTTATTGATAAATCGAGACATTAGAAGAAAGATGGCACGATTGGACATGATGTTATTGCCTTATATACCATTGGGAGCGAATTCATGCCTATCTCAATCTCCATATCCGTAGAGGGATAAGTCTAAAAACTGTGTTTGCCCTCCGTTGCGGGTGAATGATAAATTTTCCTGGCTGGCTGGGAACCTAAGTACGACCTTCACACCGGGCGCAATTAGCATTCAGTCAGGTGGTGCGGACTTTGCAATGGAATGTTAAGAGCTTTCGTGCGTGTATAACTAAGCATTAAGCAGGAGTTTGCGTTAATGGGCATGTATATATCCTCTCTTCGGCATAGATCCCGGGTTTTAATTGCAGCAGCACGCAGCTACAGCTTTGCATACTAACGTCAAGCTTAACCCTCTTCAGACCGGGGGAATCCCAAAGAAAATTGCCGCTGCAATTACCCCGAAGAGAGGAGATATAACTGCCCATTACAAACTCCTGCGTAATGCTGAGTTGCACACGCACGAAAGCTCTTTGGGGGGGGGGGGGCTTTTGAGGCCTGCGACGACTTTCATGTCGCATGACGCCCTTACGGCTTACGCTAGAGCCGCCAATTTAAAAAAAGTATACCTAAAAATTTAGTTGGCAATAGTTTTAAAAAGTTTTCCATTTTTTCGTGTTGGCGTGGCGACCGGGTATTGACAGGCATTTTTGACGGAAATCGTTAATTTTCGAATTCGGTTCTAACGATGTATTTTTCTGTTTTTTTTTGTGCTACATTACTGCCATCTCATTACGTGATAAGATAGTATGTAATTAAGTTGATGTTTCAAAATCAAATCGATATGCATTCAATGACGTCATTGGCCAAAATCCAAGATGGCGGACCAGATCAAGTATAACTTGTCGTCCCTTAAATTTCGAATATAACTCTTTTAATGAAAAAAACGTCCAAATGAACGTTTTCAGTCTATTTCCGATATCTTTCGCGATTGTTTCCTGACAAAAATGTGTTTTTGACCCAAATGGTAGCATAAACAAGTATGTCATGTTTTACGTCATGTATGTATGTCATTTTTACGTCATTGATGTTGCAATTGACAACAAATGTCGTAGCAGATCTTATCATTCTGTTATCTACACTGGCATTTACATTTTTGAATGTAGCACACCTTGAAGCTTTCTGAGAATACCCGCTGGTAGGTGCCACTTTTTTCTGTTGAAACTTGCCCAGGGATGTCGACGTCCTCGAATCTCCTCACGATTGTAATGAAAAGGCATCACGATAATTGCTTATTGAATTAGTTTACCTGTTATATCCAACACAGGCGACACAAAGATTGGACTCACCCGAATTTTTGACTGAACAGCACCAATTTTTGTGTTGGATATTACAGTTAAACTAGTTCAATAATGACTTCTACCAACACAGATGAACTTTGAAGTTACGATAATTGCTTGTTAAAACTGATAAGATAACTTATCGATTTTCCAAGTTCATTGCACAGTTGTCATAACGATTGCCTGTCTCTGCTGTCCAATCCCCTTAGGACGTATTGTCACCATCGATCGTGAAACATCTACCAAGTTGGACGGTTGTTGAGCGATCAGTTCCGCCTGGATACGTGATTTTCTAAGTTCACTGTACCTACCCACCTACCTAGTCCCTTAGTTCACTGTGCAGTTGTCATAACAATTATTCGACTCAGTCTACTGTCTAATCCCTGAGGACGTATTGTCACCATCGATCGGGAAACATCGACCAAGTTGGGCGGTTTTTGAGCGATCAGTTCCTCCTGGATACGTGCCAGATAATAACAAACCGTGCCCAAAGGATTAGGAAGGTTCTCAGGGGGATAATCACTCTATAGCGGCCAAGGCTGTTAGCTTTAGGGTCGATTGATTCTAGCAATAGCTTTGAGACCGGGAAATGATTCTGGCAGTTCTTCGCTGATTGCTGCGGTATGGTGGGTATCTCATCGTGCGGCACTGCGTGACATGGTTGTAACCGCCAAAGGCTTCATGTCATTTCATTTATTTTATTTAGCCAGGAGATGCACTCGCAGGGCATTTGCCCTATTTTCAGGAGTTCCTGTGCACATTAAAATACACAACTATTTCATAGAAGACAAAGGTGGCACAATTAGAAAATTGAACAACATGAATTACATGTTAAGTAAAATCAGTTTTTATTAGATTGTGCCTGAAGTCAACTTTTGAATACCTTTACCGTACTGCATCGTCTCTGTTCAACTGGAAGGTTGAACAGAGACGATGCAGTACGGTAAGAAGCCCTACCATCTCCAACCAGGACCTACTACAAGCTAACGAGAAGGCCGTGGCCTGGCTGCAGTACTGGCACGGAACGATATGATGATGAACTGGAAGGTTGTTCCAGAGTGTCGGTCTGTAATGTTATATGCTACCTTTGAAAGACTGCACATCACTCTGGGGTGTGCACAGTAGGTGGCGGTCACAGCTTGTGAATAACAGCGTGTCTTCATCGGCACGCAGCTGTTGCTGGGTACGACATGTACCTACATCATTCATATCAGTCTATAGCTATCCATAAAAGTTGTTCCTAACACACTTTTTATGTCATTAGGTTCTATTCTCGCCACAGCGTGCTGGAAAAGTGAATTTTGTACACTTGGATTGTAAACTGATACTCATAATTCAAGCTTCCTCGGAACAACGGTCCCATAAGTTCTGTATTTCTTCTATTTGCTTTTGGACAGACGAGGATAATGTGGCACTGTACTCAAGTTAGTAACTTATATTAACAGTGCCACATGCACAGCACAGACAGAAGGTAAAGGCAGTCTTTTCTTTTTTACCCCCCCCCCCCCGTACCAAAGTCCGCTACCTATTTTTACACATGGGTGAAGTGAGGAAGGTCGTGTAAAGTGCCTTTCCCAAGGGCATAACGTCGGGGGCACGGCGGGTATCGAACTCTGGATCTCTAGATTCCGAGCCGAACGCTGTACCATTTACGCCACCTAAACGACGCCTAAGATCTGTACTTGTGTCGTCATTTATTTCAGTCACGTCTGCGTGCTTTAGTATCTATCTGGCTCCCTGAGCGCCGAAGCCATAAGGATATCTATCACCATTCCTCCAGAGCGCTTTCAGTGCAAAATGTCACAACATTAAAGTTTAAGTGTATGTCGTTGAAAACTGATTAACCTCAGGAATATCAAGGCAAGGAGCCAACACATCAGGGGGATGCATCAAATGGTTTATTTATATATACAAGAATCTACATGTAGTAGCTAAAAGGTTATCTTCACTTCATGAAATTTTCAAGGTGGCAACCTGACTTAAAGTACCATCATGGAAAGGTAAGATGTAGAGGAGTAGCTGAGGGCCATCGACCAAAATGTTTTTAGATCGCCAATAGCTACTTGGCCTCCACACTCTGGACCTACTTTAGATACTCTAGTCACACCTTTTTTTTCAAGTGATCGGTTGAGAGTAAGATTTTACTTACCCTTGGCTAACTTCAACATGGAAATTTGAGTCAATTTAGTCTGCAGTCTGCAGTTTGCAAGTCGAAAAGCGAGTTTTATACCATCAGTTTCATTTTCGCGCATATTCTTGTGACCGAAGTATCACTTGATTTTTGGCTCCAAATTTGTTTGGGCGACTGAGTTGATTTCAAGACGCACGATGCCCACAGCTTTTGAAGTTTGTTAGAGGCAAAGAAAGTTTACAAGTAGGTTTTAGTTCATAAAAAAATGAATTTGCTATGTCACAACTTTTAGTGCTGTTGACTCTCCCTCGTAGTTTAATTCATTGCTTTTGCGAAAGACGAGGGTTACTGAAAGTCTATCAAGAGCGTGTGGTTTTTAAAAGTTGTTTCGCCTGCACTTATACAGGTCAAATAGACAAGACGATAACGTTCTTGCGGGGACAATCTGGGTCAATGGAAACCATAGATTTTACTACTATGATGTTAAAGAGAGGCAGCAGCAAGACACTTTACAACCACTTTTACAATCTCCAGAATCTCTTGCTTTTGAAATTGTTTCTCCTTGAAGTGGTATCTTGTTCGCATCATAACCTTTTTATTGGGAAGAATCGAAATGAATCTTGCCTTTCTGTGGTTTTATGTTTACGTAATCCAGGTAAACCGTTATTTTTACTGCAACAGGACCATGATATAAATCTAAAAGCAAGACGATTCCAACTTCATCTAAATCTGCATATTCCTTCACGTTCTCACCGTAAAATCTTAACTGTTACGCCAAACTTTTTAATTTCCTGACTCAAAACACACTAACAACCCATACCTTTATGAGACCATTTAATGGAAACAGTGTAAAGAGTTTGTGTGAGCTCTCCTTGGGGTTTGAGATAATACGTGCAGCCTTATTTTGTTTAATTGGAAAGTCGCCATGAGGCCGGCGTGACCTAAACCGTCGCCTTGCGATGTCTCGGGGTGTACTTCTCCATTAATTGCTTGACTGGATGCACACTGCATATTGATATATGCAGTTGACGTAGATATTCAACTTAAAATTTGTAGGCGAATAGTAGTTGGGCTCTTGAGCTAGTAAATGATATATGGTTTAGGGATTAATAAACTTATTGAAGTGGGAAGTGTTCAATGGGAGTCACAGATTACACTTGCCAAACGAAAAGAGAACGACAACCTGACATGTATACGTAGAAGTCAAAATCCAGTCAAACTTGTCTAAGTGGCCACCTCTGCAAGCTGGCCACGATCACAGCTTTTTTTCGGTCCCGACAACTTTCCCCATACATGCAAGCATTAAGCAACTTGTCTAAAGCGACCACCCCTCTACCACGACCGCTACCATGCCAGTTTTGGCTGAACATGGCCCACACAATCCCTGCCCAAGACGACCAGACATGAACAGAATGTTGCTTCATACTTTCAGCGTACTACAAAATTAATGCACTTACTGGTAGGGCGGTTGCTCATGCTGTCTTTTACGTTAGTCTTTTACAGCAGGGTAAAATGATAAATCATTTGACTGCGTTCTGATACCATAATTCATCAACCTCGATGATTAGCTATGCTTTAATTCTGAAGTCAACAAAGTCAATATATCATAGGATATTCTTGTGACTATCGGCGGACTTTTCAATGTTTGTCTTAGCGTTTGTGCTAATACCTTTCAGCACAACACCAGACAAATCAAGACGAATAACTCCCACGATATTGATTCCAAGCATTAGGGATGAATCATGCGTATCCTATTAAGAAAAATGACGGAATAATACTGATATCTCCCAAGCTGCAAGCTGTGAGGCAATTGATTGTATAAGAGCGACCTTGCCTAAAAGATTAGAGGTTGTTACAGTTTTCCATTAAACACGCAGCCCAAAGATAGCTCGCCTACTACTTCACTTGCCTTGGAGATAAGCTCCCAGACAGAATAATGAAAAAAAATATTGCATTAAGTAGTATTAATCATAGTCTAATTGATGAGAAGCTCAGTGGTAAACCGAAAGATTATACTGCCGTTCTTCTGACTATTAGTTTGCATTGCAAAAGTTGTAGATTCACTTTGTCTTTAATTTGACAAGCCAAAAACAATTTATTGTAGTTATTGTATACCGAAGAGTAAACATATGCTGATAGGATGACTTTGTCTGCCAGTAATGGGACGATGCATCCGGTGAATGCGTGCGTGTTGTATGAGATAATTGGCCTCTGTATTTCTCGCATGCTGTTAAGCCAGCGTCATGAAAACACCTATTTTCTAGAGCACGTACATGTATGATATCAACCCGTCTGCAGAGCATACCGACTTCTTATTTGTCGCTAAAAGCGAAAGATAAAACCACTTTTCGGCCTACTAAATATTCCCACTCATCGTTGAAAAATATGCATCTACTGCATCGGTTCGGATGTTGTTACACTTGTTGCCTGATTACTTCCTGTACATGACTTACCCTGCCAGTGGTGACAGAGATAGCATGGCATCAGTACCGTAGTCGACTGCATGCTTAAGTCTGATAACACACCCACGAGTAGCGTTCTTCCGTTTTCTTAAGCAGATTAATAGCTGATGATCTGAACCGTTGAAGCCCTGCGGCAACGTGGCACCAGCCATGCTCTAACAAAGAACAACCTCGATCAATAAAAAGATTGTCAGCATATCTACACTTACTAATCCTTAAAAATACTTTCCAGAACATTTAACCTACACGCAATGGTAAAACTTTAAGCCACGCAGATTCATATTTTTTTAATCAATGTCTTTGATATAGATAACGGTAATATTTTCAAATTTCATTTCTAGTATCACCTGTGTCACTGTGAGTATAGTTAGACGACTAAAATGTAATTGGTTTATCGGCAATCTGTTTTAGTTCCTTTGTGGTTGGATTTATTTAAGATTTCATCTGAGTGAGCCCACGAGGACTTGACATATAGCTGGATATGTGACCATCAGCTAACTGACATCAGCCACATTGTGTCTTACCGGAGCACCATAGTACCTCCCAAGCCTTTGAGCACATGGGGCTGTCCTAGTCCACCTTGCACGGTTCTAAGCCTCTCTTCTGGCTCTGTACCAGGAGCTATATCAACCACAAGCTTGTTGTAATTACTTGCTAGAGTGAGGAGCCAGCCCTTTGGCTGAAAACTTGAAGCTAGATTGAGTGAGTGCACGCATTTTAGTAGCAAGAAAGACGGCCGGTAATCCAAGATGCTTCCTGTACATATTACTGACCTTGCCATTGATGACAGAGATAACGTGAAATCAATATCCTACAGTTAGACATATGTTTGAGTCAGATAACATCCCCAGGAGTTATGTTCTTACGTTTACTTACGCAGATTAATAACTGATTGTAAAGCCTTGAAACTCTGTGGAAATATGGCACCAGCCATGCTTTAACACAGAGAAGCAGATCAACCTCGATTTCTAAGCATCTTTTCAACATTCATGTTTCCATTTTTAGAAACATATAGCTGGATCTATGCCCATCAGCTAACGAACATCAGCCACATTGTACCTTACCGTAGCACCTTAGTATCACCCATGTCTTTAAGGTACACCGGGCCGTCCTAGTCCACCTTGCACGGTTCTGAACTTCTCTTCTGGCTCTGTACCAGGAGCTATATCAACCACAAGCTCCTTGTAGTTACTTGCTAGAGTGAGGAGCCAGCCCTTTGGCTGAAAACTTGAAGCTAGATTGAGTGAATGCACGCGCTTTAGTAGCAAGAAAGACGGCCGATAATCCAAGATGCTTCCTGTACATATTACTGACCTTGACAATGATGACAGAGATAACGTGAAATCAATATCATACAGTCAGACATATGTTTGAGTCAGATAACATCCTCAGGAGTTATGTTCTTACGTTTTCTTTACGCAGATTAATAACTGATTGCCAAACATTAAAGCCATGTGGCACTATGGCACCAGCCATGCTTTAACACAGGTAAGCGGAACAACATCGATTTCTAAGCATCTTTTCAACATTCATGTTTCCATTTTTAGAAACATATAGCTGGATCTATGCCCATCAGCTAACGAACATCAGCCACATTGTACCTTACCGTAGCACCTTAGTATCTCCCATGTCTTTAAGGTACATCGGGCCGTCCTAGTCCACCTTGCACGGTTCTGAACTTCTCTTCTGGCTCTGTACCAGGAGCTTTCAACCACAAGCTCCTTGTAATTACTTGCTAGAGTGAGGAGCCAACCCTTTGGCTGAAAACTTGAAGCTAGATTGAGTGAATGCACGCATTTTAGTAGCAAGAAAGACGGCCGGTAATCCAAGATGCTTCCTGTACATATTACTGACCTTGACATTGATGACAGAGATAACGTGAAATCAATATCCTACAGTCAGACGTATGTTTGAGTCCGATAACATCCCCAGGAGTAATGTTCTTACGTTTTCTTTACGCAGATTAATAACTGATTGCCAAACGTTAAAGCCCTGTGGCACTATATATGGCACCAGCCATGCTTCAATACAGATAAGCAAAACAATCTCGATTTCTAAGCATCTTTTCAGCATTCATGTTTCGAATTTTCAATGGTTACTGTCGATTCAATCTAAATTCAGCATTAAAACTTTACGCTACGTAGATTCAAACCTTCATCAAACTACTTAGAGATTCAGATCAGTCTTTCATCATCATCGTCTCATCTGCTAGTCTTGAAACTGTGAAGGACGTTCATGGCCCTTTACTATCCCCCAAGGCTCCTCTATGGTGCAGCGTTGGTCTATAATAAGCTCTATAATGCACCCATCTAATCCCATCTTATCCATCCTTCAGGCTAACTATTTGACCGTTCGACCCCCCATCTTTCATTTTTCCTTTGAAGACCCATCTTCCATCCTCCATGGACAGTTCCCTGTATGAGAGTTTTGGCTAGTTCTGATGACCTTAACACGTGGCCGTACCACTTGGGTATTCTTTGCTTAGCTGTGGTAAGAAGGTCCTCGTGCAAACTGAGTTTTCTTGGACTCTTTTCCTTACTTCAGTATTTGAGATGCGGTCGCAGTATGTGATCCCTAGAAACTTCCGGAAGGATTCCATCTCTGTGGTCTGTATTCTTTAATCTCCAAGCAGGTCCTATGGTAGCATAAGATAGTATCAAAAGCTGCCTGAGGAGTAAAGTCGGCCTAGGAGTTTGTTTAGCTCCCAGTGGCTGATATGCCTCCCTTTGGCCAGCTGCACTCCTTAGCCAGCTTTGATACTATCTTATGCCACTGGTAAATCTACCTGGATATTACTCTACCCGGAGAGTATTCGTTTCTCCAGCTTTGCTGTCAGAGGGCAAGGCCCGCAAGCGTTACAACCACACAATCTCAGTATTTTGAAATTCACCATTCGGGGGGTTAGGTCAACAGCTGTGCTTGATGTATTGGCAATCTATTTCACTTCCTGCACGCTTGGCTGAATGAAAGACTTGATCTGAGAGAGGGTCCGTGGCCGTGACATCTGGTCGTATCTGTGGTCATCGGAACATATCAGCCACAGCTTGGATGTGATTGCCTCCGGAGCTCCAGCAGGTGAAGGTTTTGGTCTACTGCTGTACACTGGACGTAGCTAACAGCAGATTTCCACGGTCTTTCTTCTTACTTAGATTGACTTTTTGTTCAAGGAAAGACCTTTCCGTTCAAGGAAAGACCCTTTTGTTCAAGGAAAGACCTTTTTGTTCAAGGAAAGACAGAGAAATTATATCATATATACATGAACGCAAGCAATGTTAAAGGTTCTCACAAAACGAGACGTCGGCTTTAGTTTTCGTACGCCTACCTTTTACTACCAAGAGAAACGGTAATCTTTCTCAGCGAGCTTCGGAAGAGGTTATAGTTATTCTCATCTGAACCACGCACCAACGTTATCCCTTTTCGTGCGGTGCGAATGACTGAAAATCTTTTCTTTATTGTTTCTTTTGAGTAATTTGAATTTGAATTCAGAATGCAAACGGGTGTCCAACCCTTCGACATTGTGATTGTTTGCACCTTTTGTGATATAGAGGCTCCATTGCACACCAATCACATTGAATGGTACGTCGTCCATTGTGTAGAGTTGGCGAAACGCTCCTGAAATGGGAACATGACGCAGACCATTACCTCGCACATCCTGTCTGAAGTTGAGCTTTCAGAGATAGATGATCTTCCCTTCCATCACCTTGAACACCCACGTCCTGATCGTGAAGAACACCTTTGTAAGGCTTATGTCCCGATTGCACCGGTACCCGCTGTATCCCAAACAATCTTTTCTTAACATTTTTTTTCAGGACACATGCGTGTCTATTCCAAGAAAGTTTTGGACCGTACGATGATATATGATCGGACTTTCACACAAAAAATTTTGTTGAAATGATATTTTGATCGTCAATAAACTTATGCCTAAGTATGGGGGCGTATCTATTCTACACGCCTGTCAACCAGTGAAGTACCGAAACCAAATGTAGAAACGATTGATGTTGAACAATTGTTTCCGCTGTGACAAGATGTACACTATTACAGCATTCAGCTAGGTAGCTCTTTCCATTTGACCACTGATGAAAGCTTAACGTGTCACAGTGGTACTTCAGTTAAGTCACCCCTGTGAGCAGTAAAGTCGCGCCTGCGCACATGGTCTTTCCTTGCACTCTCTTACCATGAGTGACCGCCATCCTTAATCTCATAATGAAGGTCTCGGCTATGAGTTGAAAAGTTGCTGCTGTATTGATTATCAATATACAATGCCAAAATGAGTTCCATCTTGCACCCGTCCAAGGAAACAAGACTCTGATAAGGTCTTATAGACCTTTATATCCTTGTGTTTTGATGGCCAATACCACACAAGCTATACAAACACAGGATATTCTACAACTACACAAAGACGTCCAATTCTCAGCAGTCTCCTTGCGTGCGTCCCTTTCAAGATTTAGAGTCTTGAAAGTCCTCGTTAGGCATTCATGCAGATCAAACTACTTCCGTGAGCTTTGATGCCCACCCTAGTGGACACTTGTGGCGGAGGTGCACTCAACTTAACGGGGACCTTGATTGTTATGATTGAACTATATTTTGGCCCTTTGTGCTTTCATTCAAAACAACCGAGAAGGGGGCATGCGTATTGTACAAGTGTGTAGGTGTACCACTAAGAACCTCTAACGGCCTTTCAAGGTATTCCTGATTCTAAAAATACGCTGTCGGGGACCTTTTGATGTATTGTTTTTCCTTAGTTGAAAACACCCGGAAGATATGAAGGATGTTAGAGGTGCTTTTACTTTTTTATGGGCCATAAACATTAAAACCTCTGACGTCATTTAAATCATTCCTGTTGAAATGGGCGGTCTCCCGTGACTATTCTACGCAATTCATTTAACAAAATTAATGTCCTCGAAAGTCTGTCCCTTTGATATCCGTTTACCGTCTGAAACGACGAACTGCGTAAAGACATACTGTAAATGCAGAAATGTTCGCGGTGGATTAATGTTTGCGGTTTTCGCGGTGATCACTTCACCGCGAAATTAAAACTACCGCGAACATTTTTCTATAACGGTATTAGACTGCAATCTATGGTGTTACCGCGAACTTAAATCCACCGCGAATAGTCCCTGTTCCCGCAACCGCGAAATTAGATCCCCGCGAACTTAAATGCATTTACAGTACCCTCTCCGTTGATATCTTTGGTAGTTAAGTACAGCGTTATGTGGGTATTATTTGGCATGTGTTACTGCGTCCTATTCTTGGCCATGTTGAATCACTGCTGCGTATGGGAAGTTCACACACTACAGTAACACTCTCAGTAGTTTGAGACTGGGTCTAAATTTTTCAAATTCGCACTAAGATCCGTATACATAATTAAAAAGCAAAGCCAAATTGCTCGTTAGGTCTAGCACAGCTGCCTAAACACTACTACTACTAAACCCGTAAACATGTTTTTGGTCCCTTTGCTCTGACCGTTGCCCTTGAGTCGCCCGGTACGCTTCGTTAAACATAGAGGCCACTCCAGGTTCAAGGTTTTATGAGTTATTGTAAATCACTACCAGGAATTGTCCCTGCACAACATCCTTACTGACGCAGTGTAACGCCTTTTGGCTATTTTAACGAGATTGTGAAAAGCAAGGTCACAAGACCACTACAAGGCAATGAACTAAGAAGTTGGAAACTCCGTGAACAGTTTCATCGGGTTGGTACGTCACTGAATAAAGAGACTCTTTTTACACAACCAGTGCTTTATTCTCACCGACGTTTCGGTGACCGTCTGTCACCTTCTTCAGGGCAATTCTGACTAGTTCACATTGTACTGCCGAAGTTGGAAACTGTGCCCGGAGATCGCGGTGGACATTTGTTTTGAAGGCTGATGATAAGTTGTAGACAGGAGGTAAACAAAAGTCGTCATAATTTTGCTGTCCGTGGAAAGAAACTTTTGCTTTATCTTTGCTCGTTGCATGTAGAAAATCCTGAATATGTAGGAAGTTACATTTGGCTTCGCTAGATGTTTGATTTGACTTGATGTCTGATGACGAATTTTTATGGTTTCTTTATCAAATCCACCATTGCACATAAACCTCATCCCGCAAATGTCTTTGGAATACCTCTGCTCGTTGGATAATGGCAATCCTGAACACTTAAGTAGGCGTAACAGTCTAATTTGGTTCAATGCCAATCCGTTGATGACATATTGATGCCCAATAACTTCCCCGACGCTTCCAAATTACACATGAACGGCCCAAGGACACCTAACTGTTCCCGTGTAAGGGTCTACCTAAACGCCTCAAACGAACCCAAACAACTCCAAACGACTCTAATATGCACTGTACACGGGGCAACGATACATTGATTATGCATTTATGCAGCAAACCACAACTATTTACCAGTTATTTGGAGTTAGTCAGCTGGTTCTTGAATGTGTAATAAGTCCCATGTAGCTCAGGGTTAGATGTTCGATGACAAATTCATTCGTTATGGTTTCTTCGTCAAATCCACCATTACACATAAACGGTTCCTCTGCACCATCCCAAGTTATCCCATAATGTCTTTGGAATACCTCTGGTCGTAGGGTAATGGTGATCCTGAACACTTTTAAGTAGGCGTGAAAATCAAATTTGCTTCAAGGCCAATGACATATTGATGCCCAATGATTCCCCCAACACCTCCAAATTGCATGAATGGGTTTAAGGACACCATTCTAACTGTTAAAATGTTTATTGTTTATTGTTTCAAATGTAATGATGTAGAACTTCAGTCCAACTGGTTTCATGTATGTACTCTGTATGTAACCACACACGTTACAGGCTTCGTGGTTACCTGAGCTATTATTCCTTAGCATACCATAAATGGCACATAAACACCATTGCCAAGCCAAAAGTACCATCCTCACTCATCCCTTGTAGGGATCAAAGACTTCATCTCTGCTGGTATCACGTAGGCACCCTTGTAGGTATCAGTGAGTAACCATAGGCGATAGATGTTTTATTGTTATTATACCCCAGCAAAACCGATATTGCAAATCATCAACAGGAAGCACCATCCTCAAGGATTTGAATGACCATAGAAACAATATAATCCATACTATTAGTCTTAATTATTGTATACTTTATTGTTCTCCAGCATAACTGAAATGGCACAATAGCACCATTGCGAACCGGAAGCGATATCCTCACTTATCCGTTGTAATGACTTTGAAAGCTTAAGTCCAGCTCGTTCCATGTATGTAATTCTGTATACATCAGTAACCATAAGCCTAAGGAGCAGTAAGTTACGGAAGTTATTTTTATCTGCTCACCCGATATTGCCTACTTCTAAACACCATTGGCATGAACACTACATAAGGCCTGGTCTTTAAGCACACGTTAAGTACTCGAAATGCATATTACTTTCCGGAAGAACGCTTCTTTACGAATGATTGAATTCATACTGGAAGACTGGCTTTCGTGCAGAATGGAAGAAGCTTTAGCTTAAGCTTAAGCTTTGGTGTCTATCATTAATTGATTTGATTGATTTTTATTTTGCACTTGATAACATGATGACATACATCAAAATAAAGAAAACAGCAGAACGTGCAAGGAAGGGGGGGGGGAGAAAAAAGCCGTGTGACTTATACAAACTCTTCCCCCGTCATTAGGTTGCCCTGCACATACTGGTAACCACACAAGTCACGGACTGCCTTCTTACGTATGCTCCCATTTCCTCAGCATACCCACTGTTCTCTTGGGATGGGATACAACTTCAGCTCCTTTAACTGTCGGCAGGCTATCGAATTAAGACGCCTTTGTATTCACGTTAGCGCGCTTCTTTCAAGGTCAAAGACGGAACGTTTCTTGACTTATTAATAGCTGATTAAAATTACACGAACCGTTAACTGCCATAGATAAACACATTTTAGATATTTTCCACTGCGAGGTATAAGCTGCCATTAAAAACAGCAATATCTATTCATAGCCATAACGAAACCAGACAGGCTCTTCTGAACAGTCGATCATAATCAAGCGAAATGTTTGTGTTCAACCATACTGATACGTTCGACGCCAGGTTGCGTAAACAGTGCCATTCCTTTGTAGATAGGCTGTTTTTGTTTATCCAATACCATTGTGCAGTCTGTGCTTAGGCCTGACTCATTCTACCGCAATTCGTTCTTCAGCTTTCAGTAGCGGCGCCTCGCCTCCGTACATAGCTACTTGTATAATACTTCTAGGGTATTTTAAAATACTGTATTGTAGATATTCTATGTTTTTCATGTTTTTCTTTGTTTCATATGGGCCGGTGAGTGCCTGGAATAAATAAATAAATAATAATAATAGTCTTTATTATCTATCTATAATAGGCTTAATGCATACAAAGTAAAGCAGTAGTGGTATACATAATCATACTTAACAAAGAAGAAAGATGATAATCATAGACAAATCACAAGGGAATAATAATAAAAAATCATAGTTTTCATCATTTAGAGGAAGCGAGATGAACCCCATCAAAATACAAAATATTTATCTATTGGAATTACATTATCAATTAGCCTTGACCTGAAATCCAGGAAGCATAGTAGTTGTAATGTAGATCTGATTATAAAACATGTAAGCACATCGAGCTGATAATTTGGCCTTCGGCGAACAGTTGTAACTTCGCTCAAAGGTTTTCTTAGAGGCCACAATGCCCTTGAAGATGTGAATTGGTGATTAGATTAGGCAAATCTTTTCATTGTAAACCGTCCCTTTCCGTGTTTCAGGCACCAGTGCGCACATAGACATGCAGTGTGTGTGGTACTATCTCCTCTTCAAGGCCACAGGTGAACTTCCATTGATGTATTGATGATTGGGTGGAATTAAACTCATCAAGCATACACAAAGACGCATCAACTCTGCACCTCTTCATTACGCATGAAGTAGAAATCCAGTCTTACGTCGTGATATTGGGTCAGATAGTGATATAAGGTCAGATAGCGATGTTCTATCTGCTACGGGGTGGAAACGAAACGAATTGACACTCCTAGACCTCGGCGAGATGTGGGGCATATCAATTACCACCAGACGGATCAATTGCCTCGTCTGTAGGTCGTGGAAAAACTGCCTTTCACGAACGTCGTTCAACCTAGAGGTCAGTATGCTCTATTTAATTATGTCAACTCTGTGCACGTGAATGAAGAAGCTGTATCAAATTAAGTTCTAATCAAACACTAGAAAGGTGACCGAGTGCTACTTTATCGTCAGACGTGCGTGAATATCGTTGCAAAAATCCTTCTGGTTTCCTGAAGTGTGCAAGGCTTTCCTTAAAAGCGTTGTTACAGCTATAAGGACTTCTACTCTCATCGTCGTCTTGTCGCGCTGATTGCACGGATGGTCCTGATGATATCCACTTTACCCTACAGGTAGAGACACGCTTTATCAGATTTGAACAATAGTTATGTCTGGTAGAAGCCACCCGTAGAGCTCTAGTAAGGCGATTCTATGGTTCACAGCCAAGTCCCGTGTTGACGAGCCTTCCTGTGCCTTTTCTTTTGCTCGGCTACAAGTACTGCATATTTATCGCATTATTTTAGTTTAAATAAATCTATACAGTCGAAAACCGCACCAACTACTTTTACACGTGGTAATGGTTGTCACAATGATATCGCATTATTTTACCAGCACATTTAGACGAGGAATATTCTCTTACTAGTGACTTAATGTGATCGACGGGTGCTATCACCTTATTTTTACAAGAAGACACAATCGTTTTCCACTTACTAGTGAATCAAAGTTGTGTCTATTAGTGAAGAAATGTGATCCATCTATCACATTAATTCACGTAATATGAAAAAGATTGTCTATTAGTATAAAATGTGATAGCATCCCTCTATCGCGTGAATTCATTAGTAAGAGGAAAAAGATGATGTCTTCTAGTCAGAAAATGTGATAGCACCGCTCTATCACATTAATCCATAGCTTAAGTAGAAATAGATTTAGATCAGACGTTATTTCCCTTTTGATTTATCTATGAATATCATTTTTCTTCTTTGTTAAGTATGATTATGTATACCACTACTGCTTTACGTTGTTTGCAATTAGCCCTCGGTCATGAACTTGCAATAAATATTATTCTATATCAGAATATAGACAATTATTGAAATAACAGTTCGAAAACAAGTCATAACAACGTTTCCAATGATCACGTTATGAGCTAAATAAATGTGATGAATAATCAAGTTGGCTGCTGCTGCTCTTTCCGTTTCAACTCTTGAGACAAAGCAGCACAGGGAAAGAGATAACAAAAAATATGGTTCCAATCTTTTAGTGGCCGGTTGTAGAGATTGTATCTCTTTACTTTTACTGGCAGTTGGTTGATTGAGACGTCGTGTACCCTTCTCGTTGCAACGTCGCCATTACGTTTTCTCTACAAGTCAGCGCCTGCTATACTTTATTCACCCTCTATCCTATTAATAGTGATAGAGGGGCGTTATCACATTTTTCATTAATAGACACAAATCGGATTCACCACTAAGAGGAAATCGTATCTACTAGTGAGAAAAGTTGATAGCGCCCCTCTATCACATCAATTCACTAGTATACAGACAATTCTTAAAATAGGAATTCGAAAACAAGTCATAACAGCTTTTTCAACGATCACGTTTTTTGAGCTAAATAAATGTGATGAATAATCAAGCTGGCTGCAACTGCTCTCTCCGTTTCAACTCTTGAGACAAAGCAGCACGGGGAAAGAGATAACAAAAAATATGGTTCCAATCTTTTAGAGGCCGTTTGTAGAGAGATTGTATCTCTTTGCTTTTACAGGCAGTTGGTTGATTGAGGCCTCGCGCCATTACGTTTTCTCTACAAGTTAGCGCCTGCTATGCTTTATTCGCCCTCTATCCTATTAAAAATGATACAGGGGCGCTATCACATTTTTCATTAAGACACAAATTTGATTCACCAGTAAGCGGAAAAAAATTGTATCTACTTGTGAGAAAATTCGATAGCACCCCTCTATCACATTAATTAACTAGTATATAGACGTATAGACAACTATTGAAATAACAGTTCGAAAACAATTCATAACAATTTTTCCAACTATCACGTTATGAGCTAAATAAATGTGATTAATAGTCAAGATGGCTGCAGCTGCTCCCTCAGTTTCAACTCTTAAGACAAAGCAGCACAGGGAAAGAGATAACAAAAAATATGGTTCCAATCTTTTAGTGGCCGGTTGTAGAGATTGTATCTCTTTGCTTTTACTGGTAGTTGGTTGATTGAGACGTCGTGTACCCTTCTCGTTGCAACGTCGCCATTACGTTTTCTCTACAAGTCAGCGCAGGTGCCTCTATCCTATTAAAAGTGATAGAGGGGCGCTATCACATTTTCATCAATAGACACAAATTTGATTCAACAGTAAGAGGGAAAAGATCACGTTTTGAACTAAATAAATATGATGAATAATCAAGTCTCGGCCGCAGCTGCTCTCAGTTTCAACTTTTGAGACAAACCAATCATGTTAACAGTGAAAGTAGAGCTAGCATAAAATATGGTCGCAATCTTTCAGTGGCCGTTTGTAGAGCTTTTACTGGCATGTGTTGATTGAGACCTCGTGTACCCTTCTCGTCGCAACGTCGGCATTACGTTTTCTCTACAAGTCACCGCCTGCTTTACTTTATTCGCCCTCTATCCCTGAAAACCAGCCCATGTCTGCCCTATCTAGTCAGTTCCCCATTAATCAGGGGGAAGTTCACACGGAAAGCGTGCCGTTGGGCCTCGCATGGTCGTGAGTTTGTTCCGAAGAATGATGACATCCTCTTCGTGAATATTGCTCCTATCGATTCTTTACCGTCAAGTTGGGCAGTTTGAAATGTCAAGTTTCTCTGTATGCACTCACATGGGTGTCTGGCAAAGTTTACTAGCAACGAACATAAATCTTTGCCAATCCTTTCTGACAGTATATGCTTCCAACATTACATGCAGAGGCAATGGTGACGAATACCTCCTGACAGTCTAAAAAATCGCAAAATTTATTTAGGGTGAGATGAAATGGTATAGTAAAATTGTGGTCCGTCGTTCAAAATATGAAAAGTGGCAAAATCTTTCTCTGTCTCTCTTTCTCTCTCTCTTGAAAGAGAGGCATGAAAGAGGGATATGCATTTGGATTTTAGTTGAATGTTGTGCAGTGTTGAACTTCTCTCATCTTGTTTGAACTTTATTTGTAGACCGTTGGTAGTTTATTATCTCCTGCGACTTCTTCAAAGATCTTTGAAAAGATACAAAGAGCTACATAAAGAACGTGTATCTTCTGGATATTGCCGTTTCTGTGCCTGTATGAAAACTACGCAGTGTAGAGATGTACCGGCATAAGGAGGGGATGATAAGATAACATTGGTCACGTCGTACGTGTATGACCCGGTCGACCAGCAAAGTTATGTGCCTGTTAATGAGCTCCCAGCAGAATAAGGTCATTCTGGGCTGTCGTACCATCTATTTTTACCGGAGGCTGCGACCAAAGTTTTCAGAGATCGCTCAAAGAATGTATAGATGAAAACGATTGCTTGTCGTCGAATTTGTATGTCTTGTTGTTTTTAAAAGGTATTTTTACACCTTGTATCATATTATAGTCATGAATGAAAGGGTCACTCAAATATAATATAATCGCCTTAAGCCCCCGTCACAAATCAAGAACTGAGCTCGGCCGACGTGTTGGCGAGCTCCAAATGGGGTCATATCAAGTACGACCGACGTCATGGCGATTACTAAGACTTAGATTTTTAACTTCCGTGTACGTGATGTCAGCTGTGCACCAAGAAGACAGGGAAGACAATTACCATATAATAATAAACTTTTCAGAGTGAAACACTGAGTCTCGTCCAATTTGTGACGGGACAGACTTTTCAGAGAAAATACGACCGACACTTGGACGATTTTGGAATAAGGCGATCTTCAGCCGGATATACAAATTCGGCGGGCGTTCGCCTGAACTTTAATTCCGGCTTACTTCAGGCTAAGGTCCCATCTCCGGGAAGTTTGCGGAAACGAAAAATGAAACTGTTTACCATGGTACCAAGCAATATACACAATTTATGCATGCTCGTGACTATTGATTTTAATTTCTGTGTGTTTTGTTGCCTTTCGTATCATATTTTGTTTCGTTTCCGAAAGCTACCCGGCCGGACCCCGGGTTGGGAATTGGGACCTAGGCCTTAAATGAGTCCCATACACGTATGTGCATGGTGACTTTCACGGGTAATTGGCTACACAGATGACATCTGAATGGCACCAGATGGGACAGGACGAAGAGGTTGCCTTCCTACTTTATTGGTTCTGCTGACATGCAGTCAAGACTGCCAAACTTGTCAGAGGGTTTTACTCAGGGGCTGTCACTGAGTGATGATTTCCTAGCCACGGTACAGGGAGTGGCCACACTGTAATAAAAACTTCTTCGCGTTCGAGGTGAGGATATCATAAAAAAGTATTGGATTGGTGGATGCAAGGTCTCCAGGAAGTATTGAAAGTCTTATCACAAGTCTTAGTTAAAAGTGGGATTGCCAAGACGTAGATCGTTTTAAAAGAGTTAAGCAATACGTGCGCTGCAAGTTTACGTATCCGACAAAGTTAGAAATTCGTACGCCACATGTTTAGGAATATATGTCCCCCAATTGGACAGAGAACTTTAAGATTCAGACAGCACGTCTTGTAGAGACAAAATTATTACCCCGCACGCTATAAAGTATGCCGGAAGTCTGAAAGGAAGGGAAGTTGAATGATTATTTATTACGGGCAGTTACACGGTGTTAGCGCATCCAGAAGCGGCACCAACGAGTTATGTTCTATTCTATCTCTTCAAGCCTTTATACGTGCTCAATATGGCAGCTGGAATGAATATTTAGAGCATATGTTTAAGGGTCTGATGCACATCGCAGGGGATGACCTGGTGAATTGATAACCCTTTCGCCAGAAAAAGACTGCAGTAATAAATTAGTAAGTTCAGGCTGCCAAAACTGGGAGATTGCAGTACGAGTTGGCTTTTAAGAACGTCGCCTTCGGGAAATAACTGACTGGTGAAGAGAAGAGACAAACCAACGCATCTGATGAAAAAATAATAATTTATAGAAGAATTGAGTCCCATGTTGTATTTGCACAAACTCTCTCTTGATTACTCTTCGGGCGTTTTTGACAAGCATTTGCTTGCAATTCACATCTTATCTTAAAGAAATATTGCCAGATATGACTTCGGCAACTTAGCAAATAGGGTCATGTCCCGAGCGAAATGAATTTCCTTTGCAATCCCTGAAATGTAATACTGCATGCAGTGCGCAGACAGACAGCCAGGTAGCTAATTTTAGGTGTTTAATCCCTTGGTAGTTCTTCTGTTGCATTCTGTTCACACAGGCAGGTAGCGATGGCTGCTCTGTTGGAACTGGTCCATTAAAGGGCTTTTAAAAGAAAGTCTGTCTTCTGTCAATGATACCAAGGAGGTTTTATCAAGATGATACATAAGCTACTGCCTTCTGTGTGCGAAAAAACGTGACTGACATACAAATTATCCTAATTACTAAGATCGTCTAATTACTCTCTGAAACAATTTGCTGCTGCGACGAGTTAGAGTTTACATTAAATTTTGCTGATATATATTGCTGATTTGTGTAGGGAGATGTATAGCACAAAAGAAGACCACCTTTTTGTGTAACAAGCTAGCTCCGGAAAGATACCAATGGACAATGCTTGAGGAATGACTGCTTACAAGCTAAAGGTGGTATCTCACTGCACTTGGGGAAACGGTGCAGCACTGCAGAGTTCGAAAGATTACTCAACGAAGTTCAGAGATGGAGAACGAATTTCCTTACGTTTTGTGTATTTTGTTGTCTTCTTTGTCTTCTAAGTCATCTTTTACGCGTATTACGCATTATCTTAAGTATAAAAAAATCGGCGAACATAACACAACAGTGCCGCAGTGAACGAACCCCGCAGTGTCGCCCCGGTGCCCCAAGTGCAGAGAGATACAATCTTAAGGAATGCAAATAACGTATACACGTGGTGGGTTCTTGTGCTGACATTAGTTTTGGTTCTCTCTAAAGCTTTGAGCCAAGCTTTGGCGTTTGTAATTGTTACTGGCATTCTGATTTTTGGAGTTGAAAACTAGGTCTGTGTCTCGTCTAGCTAAACCGTAAGTGCATGCATCAACGTAACTTTCTTAATCTGTTTTTGGGCTTTAATGTGAGTTTATATAAACAGAGAAGCAAGTTTTTATATTTTAATGATGATGTTGATGAGGTTGAAAGATTAACCATAAGTTTGTAGAAATGGAGACAACAAGCCATCGATCAAAGTTATCTTCTCTGCCTGTTTGTACGAGTTTTGGCTTTATCGTAGATTTATAGGATAGAAACGAAACAAAAACATACTTATAAGATCAAAATTAAATGTTAGCAAACTGAGAGAACAACAAGATGTCAATGTTAATTGTTTTGTTCTAAAAGTTGCCATGAATTCATTCAACTAGAAATAAAAGGCAACCACGGAACAAACCATAAATCATCATTACCCCTCTCACTTGTTGAATTATTTTCGGTACGTTGATCTAAATATGGAAAGTAAACCATATTACCATCTCCTACATTGTATACTCCCCGTGGGGTACGTCAACAACCCAGTTGGGGAACTGAACAATTTCCTGATGGTACAAATTCTGCCCGTTAACCCAAATGAAGAAAGTAAACCATGTTACCATTTTCTACATTGTATTGGGGTATGTCTACACCCTGTTGTAGATCTGAACAATTTCCTTAATGTAACAAATTCTACCCGTTGATCAAAATAAGGAAAGTAAACCATGTTCCCATTTCCCACATGGTATACTCCCCGTGGGTATGTCTGCAACCCTGTTGCAGAACGGAACATTTTCGTTAATGGTACAAATTCTACCCGTTGATCAAAATGAGGAAAGTAAACCATGTTCCCATTTCCCACATGGTATACTCCCAGTGTAAATGTCTATAACCCTGTTGAAGAATTGAACAATTTCTTTAATGGTTCAAATTCAGGAACGTAAAGCATATCACATCGATGAAAGTTAGACATCCAGTTAATCAGATATGCCAAAAAGCAGTTACTCAAGCAACTGGATATGATTTTGGATTCACTAGTTTTCGTCTGTGACACTGAAGAGATCTTGTTGGAGAGGTAAGAGAAGTCAAGACTATGTTGACCACAATTGACCGTTTCCAACATTATATCCAGTTGCCTGAGTAAGTGCTTTTTGGCATAAACCATGTTACCATTCCCACATAATTTGTATATTCCCCATAGGGTATGTCTGCAACCCTGAACAATCTTCTTAATGGTACAAATCCTACCCAGTAGGTACCAGGAGACATACAAAGAATCAATGCGGTACTTATACCCACCAGTCACATCGGCGGGCAGAGCAATTAGTAAGTCAGGGGTAATCGATGGACGGTTAAGGAGGACATCCGGGGAAATTGATTCTCGTTTCTTGCAAATCCGTCGCTGCCTCTCGTGGCACGCACCGCTGACTTGTACAGATCGTTCGTACGGGAAGACGTCTCATCTGCATTTATCTTTATCTGTATCTGTCTGTCTATTTGTCTATCTATCTCTCTCTCTCTCTCTCTCTCTCTCTCTCTCTCTCTCTCTCTCTCTCTCCCTCAACAGACAACACGCGCACACACACGCACGCACGCACGCACACACACACCAGCACAAGCACACGCACACACACGCACACGCACACACACACACACACACACACACACATACACACACACAGGCACACACACACAGGCACACACAAACTCACACATGTCATATATTTGCCATCAGAAGACGTCTCATCTGCATCTATCTGTATCTGTCTGTCTATTTATCAATACATCTTTCTCTCTCTCTTTCTCTCTCTCTCTTTCTTTACACACACACACACACACACGCACACACACACACACACACACACACACACACACACACACACACACACACACACACACACACACACATGTGATATATGTGCCAAATCTGAATTGTCCTGCGGCACTTTGGCGGCCTCGCTGCGTCCTACATTAGATCTGTGTAACCCCTAAGCTTCAGTGAGATAATCGTCTCCAGACACTAGACAAAGCCGAGCCTATAAGACAAAGCCCAGCTTGGGGCACCAAGCATAATGAAAGTGAAGGACGTACCCTTAGCCTTTACTTCATAATTTGGTAGTGCATTTCGCTCTTTATAGCTCTAGGAAAAGTAACTACTTCTGAAAGTTTCTCTTTGGTTCTGAGATGTTTTTCATGATACAGCAAGTTAGGCGTCGAATAGAAATTAAGATCTGAATAGCTTACTTTTTCTCCCGTACAGCGAGGGTGTTTTCTTCAGTAGAAAAGATTGATGAATCTATTATAATCACAGACTCTTAGTCTGGTCACACCTCAAGCTGTTAACTGTCCGTAACATCACACCCTTATCTGCCTGACCATTGCTGGGCTGCCATTGGCTCCCTGATAGTGTTGATGGATTGACGTTGACTGGCCACACATACATATCATCAATTGCAGTTGCCTGTGGGCTCTGATAATATTGACACTTCGATAGTTGCCGGGCTTTTGACGCCGGGATGTTGGCGTGATTTGACTTAATGTTTTGATTTCTTCAGCACACTGTTAGCACAAACTATTACAAATGAAAAAAAAAATTATATGAAGCCTATGAATTAATCCTTTACTTTAAAAAAAAGATTTAGGCCGTAATGATCCGACAAATATTGCTTTACAAGGTAAACCTAGAATGCACAAGAAAGTAAAGTACAAGAATTGCAGTATACTGCCGTTAGTTTTAAAAAACGGATGAACTGAAGAAAATGATGTAACGTGTTTCATGCAGAACAAAAATCTATTAAACATATGCCTTGTGTAACAAACAATGCGAATGATCGCTATTCTGAGTAGAGCGTATTATAGACGAACCTTTGTTACGCAACATGTAAGATACTTTCAGGGCATCCGCAGGTGTCAATATACAGCCTCTAAACAATGGTTCCCTATACAAAAAAGAGGAGAAAAAACTGTTAATAACTCAACTTTCTGACGTTACTGGCACACAAACATACCCTCATATGAAAGCCCGACATCCCAGCTATCCAAAAAACACATTTCACCAAGTATCTAACAGCACAAACTTCCGGTAAACTGAAAAATTGACCCCTGACCTCAAAACCGCACCACAACCCAGTGAGGAGGCCATGTATTAGGACAAAAAAGTCCCAACTTTATACCCCCCACAACCACAAAAACTCAGATTTTTGGTCCAAATCAGAAAGTAGAAACACTCCCCTGTCACACCCACCTCAAAACTGCCAGGATTTCTACCCATTTGACCAGAAAAAAATCTTGAAGTTTTAGACCCTGTACTATATTCGATCAATTTGCATGGCGGATTGACCTGCGGATCCCCTTCATACTTTTCCATACTGCGGTTGGCATAAAGTGCACACGTTTATAACACTGATTCACTTATATCCAAGGGTAACCTATATCCGTTGTTGGTAAGAAAAAAAAAACATATTTAGGTACATGAAGTCGACGGACGGTGGTTTCAAATCAGAACATTTTGAAAAATTGCCAATTTGAAACCACTGTCAGCAGACTTGATACCCCTAAATGTGCTGTTTTTAAAGACAATGGATAAAGGTCACCCCACGGATAAAGGTGAACTAGCGTTATATCAATTTTGAAAGTTTGTTTTCCTCGTGCTCAAAAGGGATTCTGCGTGTAGGCGTGCGATTGATTCGCCCACTGATGATGACAAAGTGAGAACATGGCAAGTCAAGGACAACGTAGTTGGCTGAACAAAAGACTTCAACCTGTTGTAATCCCGCAATAACTCCTTCTAGTGCGTGCACGGACACGAAATGACCGGTGGCGACTCAATGATAACGTAGTAAGCTTATCAATTGTTCACGGATGGTAGTTTTAATAGACCAATCCATCTTCCTTTCTAAGTAACGACGAAGAAACACTTTGGCCATCCGTCGCCTTGTCAAATCGCCTATCTTCGCTGCCCATAAATAATTTTCTATGCGCTCACAAGAGGGGAGTAGTATATAAAGCAGCTCATTTAAAGGCTTAGGTCACATTTCAAAACCGGGGTCCTGCCGGAAGAAACAAAAATCAAAAATCAGAATGGATACTTAGAAATACACACATATCATGCCCATGGATCTTATTTTGACATTTTGTACATTTTGATGTCCTTCATATCATTCTTTTCGCTCCCGAAAGCTGCCCGTCCGGGGCCCGGTTTGGAAATGCGCCTAAGGCCTAGATCACATTTCCTAACCGGTGCCCGCCCGGGCTGTTTGCGGAAACGAAAAATTCAAGTTTATGCCAATAAATATGCACAATGTATGCTGTTGAATTATTTTCGGTCCGTTTTGTGTTGTTGTTGTCTTTTATATCCTACTTATCGTTCCCGAAAGCTGCTCGGCCGGGCCCCTTTGTGGAAATGTGACCTTAGCCTAAGCCAGCGCCAGGAATATGAATACTCTGTTGTGTCTCTGTGGATTCCTGGAATCGACCATGGTTAGCATGACTAAAAATCACACTCAGATCAGCCTTTCCACTGTCTCCTATAGCTAGTTAAGCTAGAAAGTTGGAGCCAGCATTATCTTAATCTTGTTGCTTTATGCACATGTGCTAACATTGACCCTTTATTGAGTATCTGATAACTGTCTATTACCATGGTGTTAGATGCGGTGATGACCATGTTCTTTAGTCACCGAGATTCCTGAGCTCCTATTGGATTAGATTTCATAGTGCTTAAGAATCTGTAGCTTCTATTGATTTTTTTTAATGGTACTTGCTCTTTCGAGTTATATGTTAATTAATTTATTAAAAGGTGGCAAGGAGAAACCAAGAGGCCTCTCACAGCGAGAGATTGTATAACAAACGTTACGTCCATGTGAAGTAGATTGGACGCGTTCCTCAAGCTACGTACCGACATCTTTTGCACCACAGTCGTCCCTCAGTAAGACATCTAGAGCCGCTAAGTTCAAATGTAAGAACCAGTATTCAGCCCGTTACCAATACAACTTCTTCTGTAGTTAGAGGCTTACTGACACGAATACAGGCTACGTCATTGGTCATTGATGAGCATGGCTGGTCAGAATAGAAGGTGATGTTTCACCATAAACCTATCAGCAATGTCGATCTGTGACCATCACCATTGACAGTATGGCATTCCACTCCAGAAGCGAAATACTTTTAATACATGATATTGTTTTGAAGACAAATGCACCCAACTATTCGCAAAGTTACCTTATTTGTCTTTCTGACAATAATCCTTTTCTAAATCCAGGTACCCCTATACGGACTGTTTCTTATGTACTGAGCCGTGTACGATTTTGCGACTTCTGTCATACTTTCTTGCTAACAGAAGTCGGGATAAGCTTGACAAAGCAGTCAAGGGACTATCACAGATTTATAGGGAAATACAAAAAAGTTTGAAGATTATATACCATATTCATCAGACTTCTGTTACATTTTCTCACTTAGTCTAACAGAAGTCGGGATAAGCTTGACAAAGCAGTCAAGGGACTATCACAGATTTATAGGGAACTACAAAAAAGTTTCAAGACTACTAGTATATATCATCTTCATCAGTCGACTTTCGTCACGTTTTCTCACTAACACAAGTAGTCGGCATAAGCTTGACAAAGCAGTCAAGTGACTATCACAGATTTATAGGGAAATACACAAAAGTTTCAAGACTACTAGTATATATCATCTTCATCAGTCGACTTTCGTCACATTTTCTCACTAACAGTAGTCGGCATAAGCTTGACAAAGCAGTCAAGGACTATCACACATTTCGGGAAATACAAACATGTTTCAAGGCTATAAGTCATCTTCATCAGGTTCAGAGCAATGTGATCTTACTGAAGATGAAGAGCTCATCTTTCACTGGCCGTGAAAGTGAAGATAAACGAATGTGCAGAAGTAGATTTCTCTTTGCCCTCCGCTACAGTACATCCATCAGTTCTACTGCCGTGTGGGTAGACAAAAGCTGCAAATAAATCTACACATCCAGACGCACGAGGTTTGGTACTAGCAAACATAAAAAGGTTGTCAGCCACCGATTTACTATCATAGTACAATTTGTCCTCCGGCTTAATGACCAGTTCCTTAAATCGTTGAACAACACAAAGATCGCCGCGAATTTTCGACAAATATTTCATTCTGAGAAATTGCATAGATATGCAAATTGCAGTGTCAAGATATCAGCAGTATGTTTCCGTAAGCCCTGGTCTTCTTTAGATTCATTGTTGCATTGTGTAAAGAATTATTTCATTATCTTTGACAAACAGACTATGTTTTGGGTGCAATTTGTTTATGGATAGGAGAACTCGAGAAGTTATGTATGGTATTTGGTATGTAGGTAGGGGTCGGTGAAAAGGAGGGCAAGTTCGAGCTTGTGCATTCTAGAAATGCTATGGTTGTGCGTTTTGAATAGTAAATAGCTCTTGGAACAGAGAGATTCCATGCTGTTTAAAAGACTGTAAAAACACTATCAAAGGACATACCACAAATCCGCAAAAGCATTGGAACGCAGTGACAGGTGTTTTTGGAATTGTTGTAATTGTGCAACAAACAAAAACAGTCCAGACATGGTATTTGTTAAAAAAAGCCTTCACAAGCAAGCGGTAATTTAACTTTCGACAATGACAATTCTGATTTGATTATATAGATGACATGCTCTGAACATTATCAAATTGATGCGAACATGCAAGAAAATACGTTGGGCAAAAAGGTGCATTTACCCTAAAATATAGGTAGTCACCAGGAAGGTTGAACAAATGAGTTAACACACAAAAATATGGTAAACCAAAGAAAAAGGTTCTTTATTCTTGATCCTTTCCATCTAATTCTTAGACATTTGAAGGCTTCACTTAGTGTTCAAAATACGTCTTCTTACTAGCTTAGTTGTACCTGCAAAAACTTACAATAGGAAACTTAGGCATATGGATTCTATTGCCTCAACATCGAATTTCAGACATTCTTTGCAATATACATCACATGTTTGCTCATTTTTAATCTTCTTTGTACGATTAACATCAGAGTTAAAAACGGTTCTTTTCGGAAACAGATATCAGCTGACGCGAGAATGGGGGTCATCCATCTAACCAATTATTTGCGGCCTTATGTACAAAAATATTTGCTGCTGGCAATTTCAGTCTAATTTCCCTTTACTTTAATCAACCGTGGATAATGATCTAATGTACGGTGACCGATAAATTGGACATCAGCTATTATTAGTGATTTCAAACTCGGCCTACGGCACATTTCTAAAGTAGGACAACTCGTGCGTACGTGATACCCTTTATTTTGGCATATCACGGCGCTTCTGCTAACTTAATGTAATTGATGCACGCATTGGGAACACAGGGATTACGTTTTGAAATGCTACACCCCTTATAAGTGACTATAGTTCTGTACATTATTAAACGGAAAATTTCATTAACATTACAAGAATATCTATGATTAAGCCTGTAAACATACCCTTAATACCGTGCTGAGGGCAACAGTACTTACTAAATTATTTTGCCTGAATTGACAATTCAGGTGGCATTATAAAGTAATTACGGTTCCAGTTCCCTAGAAAGCTTCTCCCAATGTCGTTGAAGAGGTTCATTAGTTAGGTATGGATACATGAGAGCATGAGAGTAGGTCACTCTTCTACTTTAAGTTTACCTAATCTCCAAGCAGATCCTACGGTAGCATAAGATAGTATCAAAAGCTGGCAGAGGAGTGAAGCCGGCCTAGGGGTGTGTTTCGCTACCCAAATAGCCCCACAAGGTCTAACATGTGTGTGTGTGTGTGGGGGGGGGGGGGGGGGGTGAGGTCCCGGGATAGGGCAGACATGCCTCCGGCCTGGCACGGAAAGACTCAATATATAGTGGGAGCAATCGCTACCTTGTCATGCAGGCATTTCCAGTCTGGAATGGTTCTGGGGAAAAAAATAAAAATTATAGGCGTCTGTGCGAGCGTAAATGGTCTGGTATCTAAGGTGATGACTCCCTCGTGTTCGCCTTTGAGTAGACTATGTATGTTTATATCGAATTTGTAAAAAAAGGTGAGGCGGTTGTGATTCCTCCTTCTTTCGGAGAGAAAAGCCAGTGACTGCAGGTCTTTGAGCACTCCGTACATGATGTTCCATGAGACACCGAAAATTTGGAGGTACGTGTTCAAGCCTTTCAAAGACTCAATGATTGAAGAATATTCTAGTTTTACAGTCTTCTCTCATTTATATGATAGCTTGGGTCAGAGAAAGCTGATGTTTTTCTCATCTTTCTTGCACGGAAAGCCACATCTTGGCTTTAATACTTGGCCATTATCAGTTTATTTCACCGTGATTACGACTGAAGATAACATAAATAGATGCCAGTCACGAAGAAAACATAAGCTGCAACGGCAGTGCAATTTGCAGCCACTTAATGGCTTAAATGGCTCTAAACTCACTTAGTGATCTACTTTGCACGAAGGTATAGTCATAAAAAGTATAGTCATGGGTATGGGAAGCACGCAACAGGAAGAGAGCTTCTGGTTGACATGTACTGTTCGCAGTAACGACAGCGGGCTTTCTAATTTGTGCCGTTTTGTTGATGTCTCGCAGCATAGAAAGTCCGCTAAAACGCCTTAAAAACGTCAAGATACAGCCGAAGCCTGTTCTCTGATTGGACAATACCCTTCCATAGCCCCATATTGACAGACTTCTTGTTGGACCCCTTATTTGGGGGAAGGGGGTGGTGGCGCTAATTCGCGACTTTGATATTGAGCTAAGGAGATCATTTTGCCACCGCTGACCCTCAAAATACGTACCAGCGGAACAACAGAAAGGTGTCACTTTAGTTGCTTGATTCATGGAAGTAGAAAATTAATCGCACTCTGGCAACATCTTTGATCATTTCATGTCTTTCTTGTTTTCAGTTTTAATATAGCTAAGCAAAATTGTTCAAAAGTATTTAAAACTTGTTGCACTGTAATTATCCTAATCGCCTTGGGGTTAACAACATTTTGATAAGAAAAACAGATGCCTTTTGGGACGCGGAAAAGAACTAATTTGTTCTAATGACAGGTTCGTCAAGGTAATTGACACCCTCCGGCCAATCTAATTACATTATTGGTAAATGACACATGGGAAACATATGTTCATGCCTCATTTACTTACGAAAAATACATACGGCACTGCATTCAAATACCTAACATCGAGTATCATAATTCCACCAGGTGCCATAGTACCGCCACCTAAAAATCGTTAGTATAGAGGTCTTCCCATCTTCCCAAGATTGCCTTGAACACCGAATGCTAATATCCTAAATGTCATACAATTCAGATATTTAGGTGTTGAAGACAATCTTGAGGAGGCCTCTACAATAACGTTTTTGGAGGTGGCGGTATAATGACACCTGGTGGAATTATGCGAATGTATGTTACATATGCATTTTTCTACCTTTGCTAATGGAAGATATTCCTCACCTAACGTCGTAAAAACTTACTAGAAGCTTTCCGTTGTTCCGCTGATGCACAGTGATTTATTGTGTCGTTTAAGCAGGACATTGATCTGCATACCAATCGACTCTCGGAGATATATGCCAGGGTCTAGAAATATGCATCGTCTTTAAACCAGGCATAACTCTCAATAAGGAAGGGACTTGAGAGACTTGAGACTTTTTTGGGGGGGGGGGGGGCAAGGACATTAGCTTATGTAATAAATTTACTTCGATGTCCCAGATAGAGAGGAAATACACACTTTACGTATCACCTCCAGGCAGATTTACCAGTGGCATAAGATAGCATCAAAGCTGGCTAATAAGGAGTAGAGCTGGCCAAAGGGAGTCATCGGCCACTGGGGAGCCAAACACACTCCTAGGCCGGCTTCACTCCCCTGGCAGCTTTGGTACTATCTTATGCTACCGTAGGATCTGCTCGGAGATTACGTACAGCACCAGTGGGTACAGTTAGTAATGCAGAACACCATCCTTTGAATATATATGAAAGACCTTCTACAAGAAGGGCTAGTGATAAACGTATCGGATTCTGCAGGCTCTTTCCTTTCTAGGCCACTGTGTGGTGTATAGACGCCATGTTATATGTGCACATCGCTTCAAAGTAGGCCCATGATCCATCAACGTTGTACCAAATGAAATGTATACGTGCCAAGGGGCCTATTTAGTATAGCCCATCTTCTGCCCCCGTCATCATTTTCTGTTTGAGTTCTCTGGAGTTCTGGAAATCGTGTTGAACAGAGGTTCCAGAAGCTTAGTTCTGATGAAACGCGGCTTCCACATCAGTAGTTAGGAAGAAAAAGGCAGATTTGGGGTTCAGAAGACGTTTGCTGGTGGAATGGTGAAGGCTTATCCATATTTGTACAGCCGGTATAACCGCCCTTTGGTGTAACACGCCAGCTTTTGTATCTGGGTCTGTATAGCCAGTATAACCAACCTTCGGCGTAACACCAACTTCGAAAGCACGCGGCGCGGCAGCAGCTGGATATATTACACTGAACGTCGATGTAGGTTAGACATCCAGGTAAAAAGATACGCCAAAAAGTTACTCAAGCAACTACTTTTTGGCGTATTTCACTGAACGATCCGTCACTACTAGCTTTTGCACATCTATCAACAGGCGAAATAGATTTGAGTTTGAGAGTATGTTGTGTTGGTATTTCTATAAAAAAAGTACAAAAGACAAGCCTATGAACTAGTAATGATAATGATAATGTCGGCAATACTGGTTCTCTTCACACGACGTCACAAAAAACGTAGTAACGTATTCAGACTATGCATGATATATAAAGTGATCAGCTACCTGTTCAACGCACCGACTACTTACTGTCTAATTCCACATCAGAAACGAGCAAGAAATAGTAATGCCTTCGAAGTCATCTACCTAAGATTGTGTGTTTGTGTGTGTGTGTGTGTGTGTTTGTGTGTGTGTTTGTGTGTGTGTGTGTGTTTGTGTGTGTGTGTGTGTTTGTGTGTGTGTGTGTGTGTGTCTGTGTGTGTGTTTGTGTGTCTCTGTGTGTGTGTGTTTGTGTGTGTGTGTTTGTGTTTGTGTTTTTTGGTCATTTTGTATGACATTGTAAGTGTTGAGAAGCGTTGGGGGTCACTGCCCTACTTTGCCCGCGCCTCACCTCGACGATCGATAAAATACATGACCACCATGATCGCAACGACTTCTTAAAATGTTTCGTGGCAAGTTAAGCACTTCTAGTGGATCCGGAATATGTAAAGGTTATACTCATGATTGCACCCGTCTGTAATACCTATTGTGCTTTTCAATTACTTGTACTACCACCTCCGAACCCGGCGCGTGTATATTCTGACACGGTGAAGTAGATGTACCTTATCCAAATGGTTTCATAGATCACAAACTTTCACACCAATTACGTGTCTGTAATCTATGAATAGGTTGTGCTGTTGCACAGCAAGTTGTGCTGCATCAACAGGCATTTTAAGCCCCTGGCAGCGCCTATCTCCTCTCCAGGGCAATGATGATGACCCTATATGAATAGTACTTAGGAATCTGCTATGACCAGGTGTAGGCCTCTCGTAACTTTTAGAAATAAAGGTCAGGAGTACTTGTTAAGTAAATGACATTTCTCTAAACTATGTAATACATTTAATCCTGCAGTGGCTGAATGGTCGGCAAAGGCCGGGAGTACATGTTAAGGAAAAGTCATTTCTCTAAACTATATGATGCATCTAATCGCCGAAAGGGTGACGAAGGTCGGAGAAGGTTAATGATTCGGGGACCCGGGCGGCACTTATCTTCGTTTGTGTTAAGCACACGTCAATTTAAAACTAGCTTAATGGTTTTCTGACGTGAAAGGATTATGTGAAAAGTAATGGAGAGATTGTTGCGTGTCTTGCTACGAGATTATAGGATAATGAATGGCCTAGATAAAGTGAGAATGGGTCACTGATGTGGCGGAATTTGTCGGTAGCTGAGATCTTATTACTGACGTCACGTGTTCGTAAGGTCACGTGACCACCGTGACCATTCATTCTACCCTGAGAAAGGCTTAAGTAGAGATATACCGAAGGTCGGCGTTTTTTGTCATGTTGGATTGCATGGAAGCTATTAACTATATTTCACATCCATTGTGATGACACTGTGATGACACGGTGATGTAACTGATGCATATGTCAATTACGTTCATGAACTTTCAAAAGCTAACGTTACATGCATTTACAGACTTGCAGTAGTGAGTACCTCGCACGCCGTGTGGGAGTTAAATGGCCTCAAAGGCGTCACCGCAATTCGTCATCATAGCTGGGGCAGCTAGCCAAAATATCAACGACCTCAGTGTTGTACAGCACTCTGTAAAACTTCCTCTGCTGAAAAGCCCTTTCAAGTGGCATGCTGCGGAAACAGACGTAAATTATTAACTGCGACTACTCCCACGGTCCTTTGATGTTCGGTCAAAGGAATTGAGGATAATTTGGTGAATGACTGAAAGGCGAGACCGGATCGCGCTTGAAGGCGCTCTTACCTTTCTCAGCTGCTTGGGGAAACTGGACCTTTTATTGATTTTTGTCGCGTGGCGAGCTTCCGTCAGATCTATTACAGCTGCCCCGAGGCAGGTGCTGTCGTGTCTTTGTGATGTAGTTCGGGGACGCAGATGTACTTAATGATTTACCTTGACTGTAAGCGCCGTCGTTAGACAGGGCACGTGAGAGAGCCAGTCTGGTGGCTCGCGGCTATCGGATCAGACTACTGTGAGTGTTCCGCTTTTCTGTTTTATCATTTGGCATATATGTATACATTAGTTTGCATGATAATTTACTGGTGTCTCAATGATATCAGTTCTTAGTGTCAGTCCCATTTGATAGGAACATTTCTGGCTCACGGCTAACGAATCCGACTTCTGTATGATCGAAGAGTTTTTTTCTGTTTCATTAGACATACATGTATGCAAAGTCTTGTGTTCATTTTCCCCTATAGCTATAGGCATAGTTAGTTTGTATGATATTCTGATGACATGTTTTTGGTATTATCATTATAGAAGTTGGCTTAGCTCCTTCGAGTTTTTTCGTATGCTTAGTGCCAGTCCCATTTGACATTGGTGTCTATCGGATCCGACTGCTGTGAGTGTTCTTCTTTTCTTTGATCATTAGGCAATCATGTGTACAAAGTCTTGTCTTCATTTTCCCCTATAGGCATAGTTAGTATGTATGGTATTCTGATGACATGTATTTGATATTATCATTATATAAGTTGGCTTAGCTCCTTCGAGTATTTTCTTATGTTTAGCGCCAGCACCATTTGACATAGGTGGCAAGCTACTATCGGATCCGTCTGCTGTAAGTGTTTAGGCATACATATATTCAAAGTCTTGTGTTCATTTTCCCCTATAGGCATAGCTATTTTGTATGATATTCTGATGACATGTTTTTGGCATTATCATATAAGTTGGCTTAGCTCCTTCGAGTATTTCCACAGCGCTAGCTCCATTTGATAGGAACATTGCTGGCGCGTGGAAATCGGATTTGATTGCCGTGAGTGTGGATTCTTTCTGTATCATCAATAGGCAAACAATTGTACACTGTCTATGTTCATTTCGCACCATAGTTAGTTTGCATGATGGCATGCAGATTTGTCTTTTGGTTCGCCCCTTCGAGTATTCTCTTAGCGCCTGCTCCATTTGATTTGGAGGTCCCAGCCGGCTGAACGTCTCTAATGATTCCCAAAATACCCATGCGCCTGCTCAGATACACGCTTTGTTTGACGTTTTCTGAGGTCATATCCGTATTATGATCATCATACGATCGAAAACTAAATTAAGATGGCAGCGGAAAAGGGATCTGTTGCCCTCAATAACATTTAGATATGAGCTAGATTTATCTACAGCTAACACTTTATCTCATTGATTTCTTTGTTTCTTGCTGGTTCTGATTATTTAATCTAAAATAGTTTGTACTAGTTCAATCTTCGTGACCAAGATGTGCTGTTAGACATCGAAAATTTGGAGGTACGTACTTTACCTTTAAAACTGTTGGACTGTTGGAAGAAAATTGGTAGTAACTGTATACAAACGTAACTGATAAACCTCTTCAACGGTATTTGTACGCCTGGTATTGTACTCTTGTTGTATGATCGCCGTACAATAAAAACTGAGGGCGAAATATTCGTGTTTGGGTCATATACTTAGATTCTAGTCGGCCGTTTGTCCTTCCCAGCCTGCTTTACAATCATATGACTTTAAAAATTATTTTTTTATGAGAAGTCCACCTCCGCCCCCACAGTTGTCAGTAGGGCAATCACAGTTGGAAGTAGTTCAATTTGCTAGAGTTTTAGGCGTAATCTTGCAAGCCGATCTCAAGTGGTCCGCTCATGTTAACTCTACAGTCGCTAAGGCCAACCGTACTATGTATCATACACCAATTCAGCCTTGTATGGCTGCAATGATATGTACATGTATATGCGCACTTGTTTGGCGCTAATAATTCAGTTATTCAGTCATTCAAAATAGTACGACGGCGTACGACTAATGTGACGTCACCATTAACGAACAGATAACACGCCTTGTGATCATATTTGCTCACGTGTGTTAAGGTGAATTTCCCACTGCACTTGGGGCACCAGTGCGGCACTGCGGGGTTCGTAGATGATTCAACAAATTTCGCAATAGGTCATTTCAAAGAAGGTCATTTTGCAAAACTGCACATGGCACAATAATACTAACCTCCCAAGACTTGTGTGTGGCTCATCGCGATGCCAATATAACCAGGTATACTACATGTATCTATTGTACCTCAATTCTAGGTTAATAACATGAACTCGAAGACATGTCTATTTTGTATTCGTTTCTGTTATGGAATCAGATAATAGTCGATGCGTTGGACATTAACGAGATATGGCGAATGATAAACACGGCCCAGAGGACTATGATGATCTGTGTGTCTAGTCTGCCGACTGTAGGCAATGGTCTGGAATATTAGCACCGTGACCCAGTCTGGTTCGTGTTGGGGATGACGTCCATTAGGACAGCCAATGATGACCTTAGATGATTGTCGAGCTCGGAGTTAAAGAGTCAAAAGGTATTGGTAGATTAATCAGTTTGGAGTATCTATGATTTTTGTTCTCGACATTAAGAGGAGCATTATCGTTTATTAAAACTTGTCTAGATGTCTTCGTTTTTAAGTAGCGAAAGATATTTATTTTCCTGTACTCGTGTGTTTCTGTCGAGTGGCAAGTGATGGCACTTCCAAAACGAAAATAGCAAAATGGTTTGTTGCCCGTGATAACACACCGTTTAGACATTTGTAAAGATAACTTCTATTCACTGAGACAAGTGTTGAGTACATGTTATTCATAAACTCTGGTCTGTTGCGTCGATGAAGTTCTATAGGCATCCAGGTAGTAAGATACGCCAAAAAGCAGTTACTCAAGCAACTGGATTCGATTTTGTAAACGGCCAGACGTTTCAGATAACATCCGTTATCTTTCGTCAGTAACACTGAAGTGATCTGAGAGAAACTGATATTTTATAGTCTAACTAACTATGAATGCAAAAGAGCTGAAGACAATTTTGAATTCTAATTGGAAACAAAGGTAAAGCGAAGCTAAGACGGGTCTGGTTTGTTGGTTTGGTTGCTGATTCCTCTTATCGAACTTGTGCTTTTGAGTATTTTAGCACACTTAAATGACTTTCCTAACGAAAGTACCAAGATTTGTACTTTTATGCAAAGCACGACAATGTCGTTTGCAAACATCAGATTTTCAAACATTGAATCATTGACATGGTTTTGTACTATTGACCCTTCGGGAAATTCCCAAACTGAAAAAAAGTTAAAAACTTACGTCAATCTGGCATTAAAGTTGTTCTTTGAGTATGTATCTAGATCGCATTGGCTAAATGTGGTTTTGTACTATTGGCCCTTCGGGAAATTCTTCAATAGAACCAATTGTTTAAACGTTGTCTAGTCTTGTACTATTGACTAAATTCTCCAATGGAACCAAATGTACAAGCTTGAAGGAGCTTTGGTGAAAGTTGCTTCCTTTTACGAGCCTTCAATGACAGTTTGGCATCAAAGTTGTTCTTTAGTTGTTGACTATGCATCTCGATCGCATTGGCTAAACGTGGTTTTATACTATTTATTAGCCCTTCGGAAAATTCTCCAAGGTACAAACCTGCATCCATCTAAAGAAGCTTTCTTTTACGAGCCTTCAATGGTATCAGTCTGGCCTCAAAGTTTGGTTGTTAAGTTTGTATCTCGATTGCAGTGTTTAAATGTTGCCTGGCAGCATGGGACATCGGAACACCTGCTCGGGAACAGGAAACACCATTTGTGCACTGAAGCCGAGCACTTTGGCGCCTGGAGGTGCTGAAAGAAATTTCTCCAGGGCAGACACCCTTCCCGCGGCAAATTTCCTGGTTGATCGATCGCACGATTGGGATGTGCCAGGTGTTGGAGATGTCAGCTAGCGTCCCTCTGTGATTTGTGAGACTAACGATACCCCTAGCTTAAAACAGATCCTCTTGTGCGGAGAGTGTGACTGTGATTGATCGAGTGTTAGATAGGTTCTGGAAGTACCACGTATGCGGGTTTCACCCCAAGGATCACCAATGATCCCTCCTGTTTGGCAGGCCATTCTTTATTGTCAACCTACAGAATCCCCTTGTCCGCAGAGGTATGGGTTATGTCTTGTCGTTTTCGTTTTCTTCTACTAGGTACTTGACGTATACAATGACAAGTTATGTAAATTCGGCAAGGCACACTATGTCTTACGACTTTTATCAAAACTTTTAAAGAAACTGGTAAGTCATCGCAGGAACTGCTAACTTTTCGATTTCGGAGGATTGGGTCTCAGCAGTAACGACTGAATGACTGGGTGGTGAACATACGGTCGAGAGGTCATAAGTTCGATTTCTGACATTCTTGGCTAGACATTGTTTTCTTGGGTTAACACTACTTTCCTGACTCCTGGTGTGAAAGGAGGTACGTGGCCTTGGTTGATGAGATGAAAGGCAGTCAAAGGAGAGGGATGGGCTCCACTTTGCCCTTAGGCTAGATACTGAAGATAACAACTTACACTTTCCGTACAGGCTACCGCACAGCTATGGGCTAACTAGTATTCGGTAGAGTGGACTCAATCATCAGCTAACCGACATCTATCGCACCACAGTCATCCCTTAGTAAGACATCTGAAGCCACATAGTTCCCGTTTAAGACCTTTTATTCAGCATGTCGGCTTTGAGGCGACCTAGTTTTATCAATGTAATGCAGATGGGTGTATGTTTTGACACCTCGGCTTTCCTTTATTCCCCGTCTAATGGAGTAACATTGAGTGCTTTATAAGCATGACTTACACATGCAGAAGTTAACTATACCACAGAATTGAAGAAGCTCATTCAAGAGGCGCCATTTTGATCGATGGAGTCTTAAATTGGTTTAGGGCAGGCCTTTCTGTGGTTTCCCCTAAAAGAACTTCATTGATTTTTCTCGCTCTTGTCTGTCGCCGTGCGAAATCCTCTTGTCGACAAAGGTCCGCCGTTACTTTTACTTCCTACGCCTTGGGATTGTCCCCCAGGAATTAGGTAACAGAAGGGTAAAACCTATTTCTGTCCGAAAGCAGCTTTGAAAGTGATACGGTTGAACGGTAAGCCCTACATGCTGGCGGTGTGTGGTTATATAAGATGGATTATACAGGATGTATGCTTTTCTGCCCACTCTTGGTGTGGTCACGCTGAGTTTTATTACAGTACAATCCCCAGTCTGTAATCAGCACGAGTACAGCATGTACGGTTGCTGACCTTTGGTGCTCCAGTGAAAAGGCACATACTAAACGACGCCCCACTGACTAGAATGAATGTCATTATATTCTAACAGTTTTTACTTCAAAGTACATCATTTCCCTCCATTCCGTACCTTAAACCACAAGGTAGGCTGGCTAAAATTTTTCATCTTACCTTCATATTTAGTACTGTCAATGCTGTCATTATGGGAGCTTTAAATCTTAAAAGTTTTGCACTGAAAATTGAGCTGAGAATCTTGAAAAGCTAGAGAACATGTCCTTGAATATAAGACCTAGTCCCTTTGAGATATATGATATGATTTCCGTTGGGCCAAAAGTTTATAGGCCATAAATTCTTTTATATAACAGATATCCAAAAGGCATAGTTGTATGGGAAAGTGAAGCCTCTATGGACATTAAAACAACTTAAAGTCAGTACCTTATATACCCAAAACCTCGAACGCTAGAAGAAAAACGATTTTTTTGCTACGACTGCAAGTTGCAGTTAAATCAATTCAAGATGATTGCTAATTTGTTCTTGTTCTGAGAGGTTCTTCGCTCGCCTGTAAAATTGATACAGATTGCTATTTACTGATCCGTAGGTAAAGGGCTGACAGCTAAGATCTTGAGTAACTCTTGATCTAACACCCCATACACATAGCGTTAATAGAAATAACTGTATAACTAAGGACGGCGTTAGGCAGTCGTTGCTCTGGTAGGTTCGTGTCCTTTCATCCTAGGATGACCTGCGTTATTAGCAGTGCTGTGTCGAGGACAACGCCAAGCGCGCACGGCCCGCCGTGATCAGCGTGGCTTGGACAGGCGCGATGCGTCATGGGAATGTGCGGTCCAAGATCCAAGATGGCGGCCTCCACAGATTATCGGATCTGACGAGATTACACACGAACACGCCTGGAAATGTATTCATTCCACGTAACCCGTTCTACAGGTAGGTCTAATATTCATCAAGGCATCGTTTTTGACCTTCTTGATCATAAATGAGGCATAGAAAAATCATAATCCATTCTAAACAGATTTAACAATTTTTCACCCCGGAGGTCTCTCCGGCCTCCTTGACAATTTCCACCTTGTTTCCACGTTACTAATATTTTTTACTGGTGCAGGTACATTATAACGTTACATGATAGGTTCCAGGGCCCAGTTGTCTCATTGATACTAATGCATTTGTTTTGAAAATCCGAGGTTACAAGGACAATTTGTATGCAATTGTAAGCCCTCAGAGTTCAGGTTATAACGCTGATTGCGGTTACTAAAATTACTGTAAATGCAGAAATGTTCGCGGTGGATTAATGTTCACGGTTTTCGGGGTGACCACTTCACCGCGAACTTAAAACCACCGCGAACATTTTTCTATTATGATATTAGACTACAGTCTATGGTGTTACCGCAAACTTCCACCGCGAAAAGTCCCTTTTCCCACTACTGCAAAATTAAATCCCCGCGAACTTAAATGTATTTACAGTATACAGTGTACTTGTACCGTGTTACATAATAGTATGAGTAGTACTAAGTATTAGTCTCTAACAGACTCCAGAGGTCGCTGGAAAAACTGTACATATTGAACAAATACTGAAATAGGAGTCAGGTGGCTAAAGGTATACATAATGAGCTTGTGACTGTGATAGCTGGGTAGAGTAGAGTAGATAGATAGCAGAGTACTGACTGAAATGCCATTGCAACTTTTTTGTCCCTATTTGGCTAAATCTTTCTCTTTTTCATCCAGCAATACGTCTGCTTGGAGACTCACTAAATATCTCAATTGGTAAAATCAAGGAGGTAAAAAAAGGCGCAAACAGTGACACAACTGAATGATCTGTTGTGATGTTTGGTGTTTGATTGTGGGATATATATATATAGAAAATAAGAATACAACACGGTGTATTACGTTTGACCCGCAGGTCGGATCGCCTGACGGTCGAAGGCCTTTGACCGTTGGGCAATCCGATCTGTGGGAGGGCTGGGACCGAGGGTGATGCGGAATACACCGTGTTGTATTTTAATTATGTTATACCCACCTGAGAAAACACATATTTGGATGATATGTTGTTCACATAGAAATTATCTAGTGTCACATATGTGCTATATAATCTATTATTAAGTATTAATGTTTAAACTTAGATTGTACAGGTTTGGGGGCTTACTGGTCGAAGAAAATAACAAGTGAAGTTGAGTAGAGTCTAGAGTCATTCCTACCAAGTTTTAAAGCCAATTGTAAAGAGGCACTTAGCGTTGTAGGATTTCAAAATGCCAGTGGCAGACTAATACAGATTTCTGTGTAGTGAAATGGACCATTGGTTTGAGTATCGTCCATTCACAAGTTTTCACATACTGAATCAGGTCCAACCTGATCCTCTGGACCTGAACCGGACCTGGACGGTCCTGAATTTTATGTAACCCACCCCTAGTTCATGCCGTACCCGTAAGAAATTCTTGCCAATCCAGTAATGGACTGGAAATTATTTTTTAAGTTGAACCCAGAAAATTGAGCATGATACATCATGTTAACTTTTGTTAAAAAAGAGGAGTCATCCGATTTAATTATAAGGCCTAGGAAAAAAAATGTTGTGTTTCCTGTTTCAGTCCTGAAAAAATTAGGGTCGGTAGGTAGGGATTATCTTTTTTTTTCTTGTATTTTTTTTTAGGCTGGCCGAAATTCTAGTGATACATATTTACAATACAGTTGAACAAAGTAAACTGAAATGTATGATGACACTTGTCTTTCAATGTCAAACTTTAATTTTGTGCATGATAGATACATTTATCCTTCATTAGATGGGACAAGCAGTGTTTTACTTCAATAGGAAGCAGGCCAAATAAAAATTCTAACTGGAAGCTATGTGACTCCACTGCCCACCCAAAAAAAAAGTCTAGGGTCGGCAGGTTTTTTTAGGGTAGGTAGGGAAACAGGAAACACAACATTTTTTTTCCTAGGCCTAACCCAAAACTCACTCAGGTGAAAATGTGTACCTAGGGTCAAATGGAGATCCTGTGTTTTGTGAGAGCCCCACCCTGAGCATGTAAAAGAACCTGTCACACTTATTGAAAAGAGTAGGGGACCTTCCCGGTGTGAGTAGATCAAACCTTTCCTGCTAAATGGAGAAGGGAATTTCCCTATTGAGTCAGTCAAACTTGCTGAAACTTGATGTCTCTGACTTGGGGAGAAGAGATGCTGCTACAATGGCCTTTTACTGAGCAAACCCGTCAAAAAATGTATATCCATGAACTGGTTACCTGTACCATGAAGATTTACCATAGATCTGTTATTGTCATGGTGCTAGTGACTCTGCAATCTGCATTTACAAGTTTTCTCATTTTGGTGGTGCACATCTTGAAAACTAATAGGAGTTTGTGTATAAAAATAATAAAGGTTACATATTTGAAAGACTGTGTTTTTCCTTTTGCCGCCTTTGGGCAAAAGTGCCACGTTAACTCTTGTCACCACATATGATATAGGCGGCATATACTTAATGATATACTGTAAATGCAGAAATGTTCGCGGTGGATTAATGTTCGCGGTTTTCACGGTGACCACTTCACTGCGAATTTAAAACCACCGCGAACATTTTTCTACTATGATATTAGATTCCAGTCTATGGTGTTACCGCGAACTTTAATCCACCGCGAAAAGTCCTTTTTCCAGCTACTGCGAAATTAAATCCCCGCGAACTTAAAAACATTTACAGTACTAGTTCTAGTAGGTTGGGCAAATTGCCAATCCCAATCTGCTGATTTTACCTCAAAAAGGTATCCTGACTTGTTATACCAGGATTTGCAAATTTGGATCAATCCTGTACCTGGGTAAATCCCATTTCAAGGTCTGTTAGTATCATTGTCACAAAAATGTACTACAGGTACACACTTGTGTGTTTAAAAAAATAGAATGTCCCAAAATAAGATCCTAGCAAAGTCGTTTTTATGCTAGTCTTTTCTTGCTCTCTCTATCTGGTTTACCTAGCACATATATCTGTATGCCTGTTTCTCATCCAGAGTATAATACTAGGTAGTCCTTCAGTGTAATAATACATAATGCAGCTGCCTACTCTGGTGTACTATAGGCAGTATATTCATTATCAGAAGGACTCTAGCAGTAACACTAACAGGCTAAAACCTCTTTCCAGAAAAGAGCAAATTTTCAAACATTCACCATATTTTCTTTATATCTGTCATTGATTTTTATCTACCCACTCATTATTCAGTATGGAACTTGGAAGACAGTTCATAACCACTGCCTTCAACGAGAAGTCAACCCCCACAAATTTTTTCGCAGTGGTTTTATGTTTGCGGTTTTCGCGTTGCCAATTCACCGCAAACTTAAAACCACCGCAAACATTTTTCCATGGCAGTAAGAGACTACAGTGCATGGTGCTACCGCGAACTTAAAACCACCACAAACAGTCCTTTTTCCAGCTACTGCAAAATTAAATTCCCACGAACTTAAATGAATTTACAGTAATAATGAAACAATTTGTGTAATAGATAAGTCTTTTTTTCTAATACGAAGGGTGTGGTAGCACCAATATCGCTTATTTTGACAGCGATAAACTCACTACTATAGGTACCAATATACTGAATATGAGTGTGTGCATGCGTGTGTGTGTGTGTGTGTGTGTGTGTGTGTGTGTGTGTGTGTGTGTTTGTGTGTGTATTTGTGTGTACAGTGTGTGTGTATACTATTTGTGTGTACAGTGTGTTTGTGTGTGTGTGTGAGAGAGAGAGAGAGAGTATATGTGTGTTTGTGTTTTGACAATAGTCCCTGTATTTCATTAGTTAGGTCTTTATTTGTTGTCATAAGATCACAGGACACGATACTTACTTACTTACTATATATCAGATGTATTTCAATAGGCACTGACAACAAGGCTATACAGTGACTTTGCTTTGCAACCTTCACCAGAATCATGTCTATTACAACACTGAAATATTTTAATTTGTAATGTTGTTGTTGCTATAGGTGCTGATGACACTCAACCCAGGAAGGCCATCAGTGCACATGAGATGACAGCAGATGAGAAGCTGATTATGCAATGGATTACCTGCTTCTACCTGCAGATGGCAGAGTTATAATGAACACTAACCAAGTCCCAATTTCTTTAATATGCATAAACAATGAGTCTGTAAAAAGATAAACAGCTAGTAGAACTAGAAGCGTGCCTTTCTGTGATGCACTGTGGTACTATGGCATTTATTATGACTCAGATTTAGATGCTTTGAAATCATAGCTCTTTGGACTGTAGATGTAATTGTCATGTTGAAGCTAATATGTAGCATGCAGTATCGTAGATGCAATGTTGTGAGGAGCCATTTTGCATATCCATATCTACAAATATCTTGCAATTATATACTTCATGACTATATGTATGCTGTCAGTAACTGTAAGTCCCTGAGGCATGACTGATTGACCAAGGAAGCAGAGCACTTTCTGATGTTCGAATTCTGTGTTTTATCAAAACTCCATTGAACAGGTAGCTATGGAGAGGGGTGAATTAATTGTGTGTTTAAGATACTCTCCAGGAAATGTTTAGGTATATAATGTTGAGCAATTCCTGATGAAATGATTCTTTAAAAAAAACAGTACATTTCATGCTGTAAGTGTAGAGCTTTTCACCCTACATTGTACACACATGTATGAGATCATTGTCAATGTGATGGGATCTGGTGTGTATCCTGCTATGCAATGCTGACTTAAAGTGTTAATGACATCAATGATAGCAATGTAGCAACATTTAGCAATGTAGCAACATTTTGGTGATTGCAATCCATTGAGATAGAATTACTAATTGAAAATAGAACTTTGCACTAAAATAAACCCTCCTGGTGTTATTGAATATAAAACCAATTGAAGATCATACTTCCAGCTCTTGTTTCCAGGTTGTCACCAGGTAATTGAATTAAACATTGATTGTAGCTGCACTGGCTGCGGACCGTCAGTTGTGGATGAAACTTGTGATCAAGTGCTCTGCCACCGACTGATGATGAGGATGATGATGTTGAGGACTACAATGATTCTTAACTTGCCACGGTGGCTTGCGAAAAAATAATTTTGGGAAGCAAACTAAGCAAATATTTTTGTATCTTGCAAGTATGTGTTATCTCCTTAAACTAAGCACAGTGTGCTCATCAACAGTACTTTTTAGCAACACTCGATGTCTTGTTCTGAACCGGCCGCAGTGTTCAATGAGATGTCATTGAAGTAATAATCAATGCTCAATTCAATTACCTGGTGGCAGGAAACAAGAGCTGAAGTATGATCTTTGACAGGGTTTGATGTTCTATAACATCATACGACTAGTCGACTGTAACTTTGGTCTGTGTTCATACAAGAATACTATTACCGGCAAAGTTAGTAATAAAATTATGTATTTTGGTGTCATAGACACTTAAAGTATGTCACGATGATGGGGGTAAGAAGAACAAAATTGATTTTATTTTTAAAAGCTTTTATTTTGCTTTCATTTCATATTGAAATGAATAATCTGAATCATTATTGCTTTACCTGTCCATGTCTGTACGATACATAACGGTAATTCATGAATTTTCCTTATTTGCATGCATATACAAAAATAAGTGCCAACACAGGACAACATCCAGTTGTGCATTGTATATAAAGGTATGAACAAGTTGGCCTCTATTTTGCAGGTAGACAGTTATTGATCTAGATCCTTTTTGTCAAGCTTTATTTTGCTGCAGTCAAATCGTCAAGAAATAAACAGTGGTCTTTGGGAAAAAATCTGCTTCTGAGGTCCATGGTTTTTAGGGTAGTTAAGCAGCCATCATCAATAATTTTGAGTGAAGGGTAAATCAGTTGCTTCTTTAAGTTACCATGGTGACGTAAGGTTATTTACAGTACTGAAAAGAAAGCCTACCATATGCATGGTGTTGAAGTCATGTTTTTGGATAGTGACACAGAATCTTCTGACATTGCAAATAACTTTACGTTCTTAGTGGTATTTTGCCTATGTATGTTCCTTTTTTTTTATAGAGAAAGCTAAATTTGCTATTCAGATGCAAGAACAGCAATTTTTCCATAAAACATAGATATCGCGAAACAAAGTCTGATTTCCTTCAAACCAACTTGATTGGGTACGGAATAACTTCCTCACATCTCGTATACCCTCTTTTTGTCAAAAAAGCTAAATTTGGCCCTTTGAACCAAAAATAGCAGATTTCAACCCAAAAATGAGATGTCGACAAACGATGTCCGATTTCCTTCGAACCAACTTTACTGAGTGCGGAATAACTTCCTGACATCTCGTTCACCTTCTTTTTGTCAAAAAAGCTAAATTTGGCCCTTTGAACCAAAAATAGCAGATTTCAACCCAAAAATGAGATGTCGACAAACGATGTCCGATTTCCTTCGAACCAACTTTATTGAGTGCGGAATAACTTCCTCACATCTCGTTCACCCTCTTTTTGTCAAAAAAGCTAAATTCGGCCCTTTGAACCAAAAATAGCAGATTTCAACCCAAAGATGAGATGTCGACAAACGATGTCCAATTTCCTTCGAACCAACTTTACTGAGTGCGGAATAACTTCCTCACATCTCCTTCACCCTCTTTTTGTCAAAAAAGCTAAATTTGGCCCTTTGAACCAAAAATAGCAGATTTCAACCCAAAAATGAGATGTCGACAAACGATGTCCGATTTCCTTCAAACCAACTTTATTGAGTGCGGAATAACTTCCTGTCAAAAAAAAGCTAAATTTGGCCCTTTGAACCAAAAATAGCAGATTTCAACCCATCCTAGTTCAAATTATGATGTTCCTGTGTTGATTGAAACGTGGTCTATGTGACTCTAAGGGGTACTGAAAACGAACAATGCCATGTACTTTTGCGCCTTTTGAAGACAGGTACTAGATGGATCGATTGTTACGTACGGAGGAAGGGAGAAATATCGGAGCTGTTAACAGCACGGGTAGGTCAATATATAAAGCTAGTTTTGATAACCTTTCGTCTACAGTTACTAATGCTATTTTCACCCCGCTCAAAAGACACCAAATGATGCAGGGTTAGAGGTATATATCGTAAAATAGACGCAGGTTTCCATAGAAGTCTTTCAAAGACACTTTCATTATGCCAACACTTTCATTTTGAGTGCCTGCACTCAAACGTTTTGGAGATATTTGAACGCAAGGTCAATAATGCGTGAGTTCTTATCTGAAGTTCAACTGCATATATCTCAATACCAAAGTACAACCATCATATGGTATTTCAGATCACAACTAAGCACACTTTCATGCCTATTTCAGCCAAATTTGAAGTAATTCTGTGGTAGTTTGAAGGAGATACAAAAGTAAGAGACGTTTTAGCCTTGCGTAAATCGAGGCCGCTTGTCAACTGCACTTGTTCGCATGGACAATTTCGGGCGAAATTCTACCGCATCAAAGGTAATTGCGTTTTTCTCTGTAAGACGAGAAAGGAGTGAAATATCTCAATGAAATTTTCAGGAAAGCCGGTTAGTACGCTTATCTAGTTGTGTTCCTAATAGGTTTTCTCTCGCTTTATTCTGTTAGGAGATATAAGGCTTTGAACTATTGTCATTTTCACCCCGCTCAAAAGCCCACCTTCGGAAAGTAGGTTTTACCCCAAACTCCCTGTAGGGTTAGATACATAAAGTAAAAAGGACGCAGTTTTTCATAGAAGTCTGTCAAATACATTGTCATGATGCCACCACTTTCTTTCTGACTACTTTCAATAAAAGATTTTGGAGATATTTGAACTTTTATTTGGACGCAAGGTCAAAAATGCGTGATTTCCTATCAGAAGTTCAACTGCACGTATCTCGATACCAAAGTACAAACATCATCTGACGTTTCAGATCCTAGCTAAGTACACTTTCATACATATTTCAGCCAAATTTGAAGTAATTCTGTGGTAGTTTGAAGGAGATACAAAAGTAAGAGACGTTTTAGCCTTGCGTAAATCGAGGCCGCTTGTCAACTGCGCTTGTTCGCATGGACAATTTCGGGCGAAATTCTACCGCATCAAAGGTAATTGCGTTTTTCTCTGTAAGACGAGAAAGGAGTGAAATATCTCAATGAAATTTTCAGGAAAGCCGGTTAGTACGATTATCTAGCTGTGTTCCTAATAGGTTTTCTCTCGCTTTATTCTGTTAGGAGATATAAGGCTTTGAACTATTGTCATTTTCACCCCGCTCAAAAGCCCACCTTCGGAAAGTAGGTTTTACCCCAAACTCCCTGTAGGGTTAGATATATAAAGTAAAAAGGACGCAGTTTTTCATAGAAGTCTGTCAAATACATTGTCATGATGCCACCACTTTCTTTCTGACTACTTTCAATAAAAAATTTTGGAGATATTTGAACTTTTATTTGGACGCAAGGTCAAAAATGCGTGATTTCCTATCAGAAGTTCAACTGCACGTATCTCGATACCAAAGTACAAACATTATATGACGTTTCAGATCCTAGCTAAGTACACTTTCATGCATATTTCAGCTAAATTTGAAGTAATTCTGTGGTAGTTTGAAGGAGATACGAAAGTAAGAGACGTTTTAGCCTCGCGCAAAGCGAGGCCGCGTGTCAACTGCGCTTGTTTGCATGGACGATTTCGGGCGAAATTTTACCGCATCAAACGTAATCGCGTTTTTCTCTGTAAGACGAGTGATATATCTCAATGAAATTTTCAGGAAAGTAGTTTAATACGCTAATCTGTGGTGTTGATAACTTTGCTGTTGCTTGATTCTGTTAGGAGATATGAGGCTTTGCACAGAGGCCTTAAGAATCAAAGTGAGGGATGTGATGAACAGGAAGTGGCGTAAGTTTTTCATTCATGGTTATCACGGTTATCTCAAGCAAATCCTACGGTGGCATAATATACTAGTAGTACATGTATCATTAGCTACATGTAGCCAAGGGGTGTAGCCGGCAATGTGGTGTCAATTGTCTCCTTGGCTGACCACATGCCTTGGCTAGCTTAATGACACTATCTTATGCCACCGTAGGATCTGCTTGGAGATAAGTTATCAAGCACTCCAGGCATGGGCAACATACACTGTCTAACAATGTAGCTTTATATGGGCATGATACTGTAAATAATGGTATTATAAAATAAGTTTTCTAAAGCTAAGTATAGAAATGATGAAATGAATAATTGTTTTTCAGTGTTTAACGTATAAACTACTGATGGATATTCATAGCAGAACAGAACATAGCAGAACATACTACAAACAGTAATCTAGAAAATGTGGAGTAAGTATTCTAAGTCAGACTAGATAGTATGTAAATCCAGGACTGCCTGAAAATCAGGTCCAGCTTGATCTGTGTGTACGTTCCTGGTAAAACAAATGAAGTGAAGTGAAGATAATAGACTTATTTTGACTATTGTTAAGTGTTTCCAAGGGTTATATTAGAATTGCTGGTGGTAGGGGGGGGTGGGGTGGATTATTTCTTAAAAATGTATGTTTCTGCGACCAAAATGTGCACTTCAGTGAATGGTATGTTGGGAAAGACTCAATGATACCCATGTCAGGTCAACCCGTCAACGTCTTTGAAATCTAAAATAATTCCATTTTCTGGCCTGTATATTACCTTTGTTGGGCAAGGTCATTGAAAAAACAACCTATGACCCTATATACACTGCACATCAAACACATTTGAAACAAATGAGTAAACAGGTATTGTTCAGTTTTAATAAGTGTTCTAAATATGGTGTATCAAACTATCATGAATATACAGTATCCCAGTAAATGTCGTACTCCTATTGGAGAAGGACATTTACAGTCTTCAAATACAAATCAGTCTATACAACTAGGTAAAAAAAAGATTTATCTCCATAAACTTAACATCCATCACTATTCTTCAGCGTCGCTAGAATGAACTGGCAGAACAATTCAATGCAGGTACATCTAACTAGACAAATGGTTGAACATATGCAAATGTTACTCAACATACAGTATTACACTTATCAGTACAAAGTACTACAGTATCGAAGAATATAAAATATTGTGCTAAATACAGCATACATTATGGCACTACTATTATAGCTTTATACAGGTTTAGAGGCTTCTTGCGACAACTGTATACATGTGCCACTCAGAGTCAGATGACTTGGTATCAAATGGAATTGGCATCAAAGGAACCAATTATTATACAACCCCACACAGATTTTACAAACCATCAGGACACTCTACTCCTAAACAAATCTACATGTCAACTTCAACTTTTTCTATATACAGTACATGTACATGTACATGTAGTCTTCTGTCAAGCCAAAAATGTTGTTAACAACTTAAGCTGGTGCTTTGACCATTCTATGGACAGGTGACAGGGGGATGCATGAAGAGCTCCATCTCCTGCTGTGTAATCAGCTTCTCCACTTCTGCCAATACACGTTTTCAGACATCAATGCCCTGAAAAAAAATCTGTCCACAGTGATGTACTTCTGACATGTGACTTCTGATCAAACACTAACACTCAGTCACCCATTCAATCTTTTTCTCAGGTTTATAAGGTCACACCAATTCAAGCAATTGGTTCTCAGAATTGCCCATTCCTATTTTTCCAAAAATGAAACAAAAAATTCAACACACTTGCCATTCAGCATATTATCACCATTACAAATAACTTTCCAGTATGGTAAATTGGCTTACAGACAAGTATAAGCTCATTACTTGGCACATCCATCATTGCAGTGAATTTTTTCAATCATGAAGACATGTTAAATACATTAAAACTGTACATACAGGTGCAGCTACTGCAAAGAGGTAACTTTTGTTTGCTTTTTTTCAAGCTGACAATGTATTATTCTTCATGTTTGGTATTAGCCCTTATTTAAAGCTTTTGCAAGTTTTTGCAATTTCTTGCTGGCCTTGTTGTTAATCCAAGAGCTGTCAAATTGAGCTTTTGTGGCCTAAGTTGTATAAGGCCACACCAATTTAATTTCTTGGTTCACGGATTTTTTCATAAAAAATATGGAGCGAAAGGGCGAAATAAAAATAAAAATAAAAATTTTAAAATGGTTGGGGTAAAGGTAACGACTAATCCAAAACATAACGAAAAAAAGTTTTCAGCTTGAAAAAAGTACAAAAACACTATTATTGTACAGTAACAGCACCTGTACCCACACTTTAAGGAGATTATAATATAAAGGCCAATTTGCTACCCCGGAAAGTTGGTGAATGGTTTCATTAATTGTGAAAATTTGCTGAGTGGTAATTTTTATTTTTATTTTTTCCAAAAAATTGGAGCGAGCGAATCCGTGAACCAAGAAATTAAATTGGTGTGGCCTAATAAATCTGTAAAATACCTTGCCTGGTCTCCACAACAACAAATCATAAAAATATTACACATATGGTATTTTTTAAGCTGGTGCCAAGACTAGGGAACCATGAAAATTGTACATGTATGGTATTTGCCTGGTATAAAGACCAACAAGCCATACATATATTACCTGTATGGTACCTTACCTGTATAACCCACACAACTGCTACCTGTACGGTATCTTACCTGGTCTCCAGACAAACAAGCCAAACAACTGCTACCTGTGCGGTACCTACAGTAACCTGGTCTCCAGATCAACAAGCCATACAACTGCTACCTGTACGGTACCTTACCTGGTCTCCAGACAAACAAGCCATAAAACTGCTACCTGTGCGGTACCTTACCTGGTCTCCAGACCAACAAGCCATACAACTGCTACCTGTACAGTACCTTACCTGGTCTCCAGATCAACAAGCCATACAACTGCTACCTGTACGGTACCTTACCTGGTCTCCAGACCAACAGGCCATAAAACTGCTACCTGTACGGTACCTTACCTGGTCTCCAGACCAACAAGCCATACAACTGCTACCTGTACAGTACCTTACCTGGTCTCCAGACCAACAAGCCATCCAACTGCTACCTGTACGGTGCCTTACCTGGTCTCCAGACAAGCAAGCCATACAACTGCTACCTGTACAGTACCTTACCTGGTGTCCAGACCAACAGGCCATAAACCTGCTACCTGTACGGTACCTTACCTGGTCTCCAGACCAACAAGCCATACAACTGCTACCTGTACGGTGCCTTACCTGGTCTCCAGACAAGCAAGCCATACAACTGCTACCTGTACAGTACCTTTACCTGGTGTCCAGACCAAAAAGCCCATAAAACCTGCTAACTGTACGGTGCCTTACCTGGTCTCCAGACAAGCAAGCCATACAACTGCTACCTGTACAGTACCTTACCTGGTCTCCAGACAAACAAGCCATACAACTGCTACCTGTAGGGTGCCTTCCCTGGTCTCCAGACAAGAAAGCCATACAACTGCTACCTGTACAGTACCTTACCTGGTCTCCAGACCAACAAGCCATCCAACTGCTACCTGTACGGTACCTTACCTGGTCTCCAGACAAGAAAGCCATACAACTGCTACCTGTACGGTGCCTTACCTGATCTCCAGACAAGCAAGCCATACAACTGCTACCTGTACAGTACCTTACCTGGTGTCCAGACCAACAGGCCATAAACCTGCTACCTGTACGGTACCTTACCGTGGTCTCCAGACAAACAAGCAATACAGCTGCTACCTGTACAGTACCTTACGTGGTCTCCAGACAAACAAGCCATAAAACTGCTACCTGTACGGTACCTTACCTGGTCTCCAGACAAACAAGCCATACAGCTGCTACCTGTACAGTACCTTACCTGGTCTCCAGACAAACAAGACATAAAACTGCTACCTGTGCGGTACCTTACCTGGTCTCCAGACAAACAAGCCATAAAACTGCTACCTGTACGGTGCCTTACCTGGTCTCCAGACAAACAAGCCATAAAACTGCTACCTGTACGGTACCTTACCTGGTCTCCAGACCAACAAGCCATAAAACTGCTCCCTGATGGTACCTTACCTGGTGTCCAGACCAACAATCCATACAGCTGCTACCTGTACAGTACCTTACCTGGTCTCCAGACAAGCAAGACATAAAACTGCTACCTGTGCGGTACCTTACCTGGTGTCCAGACCAACAATCCATACAACTGCTACCTGTACGGTACCTTACTGGCCTCCAGACCAACAAGCCATACAACTGATAACTGTACGGTACCTTACCTGGTCTCCAGACCAACAAGCCATAAAAGTGCTACCTGTACGGTACCTTCCCTGGTCTCCAGACCAACAAGCCATACAACTGCTACCTGTACAGTACATTACTGGTCTGCCTAAACACCACAAACGACTCAGAAACACCACAAACGACCACAAACGATCTAATATGCAGTGTATATGGGTCAAAGACCTTGTGTGGCGCTCTGGAGACATTGTTTACACATTTATGAATTTAGAAAATGCAGCAAGTCCTACGTATTCACCAGTTATTTCGAGTTAGTCCGCAGGTTTCAAGATCAAAGCGATTCTTTGCCGCCATGTTGGATCGCCCGTGCTAGGAGTCTGCATGGGGAAGTCCTCGATACCTTCCACGGTTCCATAGACGACAGGATGATAAAACTAAGGACGCTGTTCATAGATTATAGCATGACACAACTCTATCATTGTCAACTTATAAAACTTGTATAGTAAGTGTTTTTCAGCCTCATATGCAGGCACGCATTCATTGACAGCGTGCTCAGCCATCGTGACTGATCTTGAAACCGGCGGATTAACTCGAAATAACTGGTGAATATGTAGGACTTGCTGCATTTCTTAAATTCATAAGTGTGTAAACAATGTCTCCAGAGCGCAACACAAGGTATTTGACCCATATACACTGCATATTAGAGTCGTTTGTGGTGTTTCTGAGTCGTTTGTGGTGTTTAGGCAGACCCGTACCTTACCTGGTCTCCAGACAAACAAGCCATACAACTTCTTCCTGTACGGTATCTTACCTAGTCTCAACTGTTACTAGCGGTGGGTACTGGTATAAAACCGTTTTCTCTTGTTGGACCAGTCCAGAAAAAACGGACCTGAAATAATTCAGTGGACAAGACCAGATGTTGGACTGATTAAAAAATGAACAGATTATACTGGCACTATGGCGGCAGACGTACACGTGTTTTGGGGCTTATTGGTCCAAGAAAATAGGAAGAGCGAAGTAGAGCTGAGTAGAGTTGGTAGTCATTTTTATCAAATTTCTACAGTCATATGTGACGATGGTCTAGTGTTGTTTACGTGCAGATAGGATACTCTACCAAACAGATTCCTTTTCAGCAAAATTTACCATTGCTTTGATTCACCAATCATTATTTAATAGGTCTAGGTTCAGATCCGGACCTGGACCTGATCCTCTGGACCTGGACCTGAATTTTCTGTAATCTCCAAGCAGTATCATAAGCTGTGGAAAGTCAGTTTAGCCGACAGAGGAGTAAATTGGCCACGTGATTAAATTTTCTGTACCGGTACGTACCCACCCCTAACTGTTACCGTAATAAGCTGTTTGGTATATCTTACCTGGCTTTATGGCAGGAAAAAATTAAGGAAAATGTGAAGATGTGAATCGGTCTGCCTAAATACCACAAACAACCACAAACGACTCGGAAATACCACAAACGACTCTAAAATGCAGTGTATATGGGTCAAAGACCTTGTGTTGCGCTCTGGAGACAAATGTTTAAACATTTATAAATTTAAAAAATGCAGCAAGTCCTGCGTATTCACCAGTTATTTCAAGTTAGTCCGCCGGTTTCAAGATCGAAGCGATTCTCGGCCGCCATGTTGGATCGCCCGTGCTAGGAGTCTGCATGGAGAAGTTCTCGATACCTTCCACGGCTCTATAGACGACAGGACGATAAAACTATGGACGCTGTTGGTTCATAGATTATAGCATGGCACTATTCTATCATTGTCAACTTATAAAACTTGTATACTAAGTGTTTTTCAGCCTCAAATGTGAGCAAGCACGATCCAACATGGTGGCCAAGAATGGCTTTAATCTTGAAACCGGACTAACTCGAAATAACTGGTGAATACGCAGGACTTGCTGCGTTTTTTAAATTCATAAATGTGTAAACAATGTCTCCAGAGCGCCGAACAAGGTCTTTGACCCATATACACTGCATATTAGAGTCGTTTGTGGTCGTTTGTGGTATTTCCGAGTCGTTTGTGGTCGTTTGTGGTATTTAGGCACACCCGATGTGAATTCAGTTTATTGCTGTCATTACCAATTCCGAAAGGAGGAGGTTACACCCGCCTCACCTTTTTCTATAAAGTAGTTAATAATAATATCAATATAGAGGCCAGTAATATTCTCAAGCCTGCCCATGGGCGCACCCGGGGTAGTCACGACTACAAATACCAACCCATATTTGCACGTACAGACATTTACAAAAACTCGTTTTTTCCACGCACAATTCCTGAGTGGAATGCCCTGCCTGGCACGGTTGTAAGTGCTCCCAACGTTGAGTGCTTCCGTGCCAGGCAAGCGGCTTGCCCACCCTAACCCGGGAGCCTAAGCTTCCCCCCTACGATGCCCCATGCGGGGCTATTTGGGGGTACCCTTATGCAGATGCAGAATTCAATATCATTTCGCTGCAATTCATTTTGACCTACGTTTTTGGGGGAATGAAATTATCTTTTTCAAAACATAAATGCATTACATTGCATACATACATTCCATAGCATACATAAGTCACTGCCTAGCTAAACCTGAGGTATAAACTAGGCCTCCTTTATAATAACCAGTCTATGAGGTTATAGAATACTGATGCTGCCTTACCTCTCATAATAAAAAACACCGGGCCGTGCACCACATAATTGAAACCAATACAAAGAAGCTGAAAAAGTAATATCGTTTTAAAGATGGCCAAATACCTACCCATTTATTGATCATGATGAGAAACAGTAACGTTAGGTTGCGAATTTGTCCGAGCTCGAGCTGCTGACGCCGTGGAATCGCTAAAAAATACGATAGTCGAGGGCAAAAGTTACCCGTTGGTTGTTAAACCGTTACTATTTGACGATCCCACCATAAGCAGAAGAACTTCACACTGTAGCAGCAGACATTTCCATGTGTTTTTCGGTCCTGAATAGTTGGCAAACTTCCATGCATGTCCACGACGGCACAGTTCGATTTCCGAAATATGGTGGACATGACTGGTGACCCGTAGTCCAGATGACCTAGGAGCATGACCTACGGCCTGTGAACTCCTGGTTATTCATATGGAAGCGCCCCCAATTCAGCGTTGTCCTGGCACCAGTACTGCTGTTAACTTCTTTGACCCTAGGATGAAAGGACACGGTCCTACCACAGCAACGACTGCCTAACGCCGTCCTTAGTTGTACAGTTATTTCTGTTAACGCTATGTGTATGGGGTGGATCTAAACCAAGTTGATTCCTGTAGATGCCTCCATGAAATGATGTGTGGCACACTGCATGCATCGCTTCGTCTGAGACACAGGGCAAAATATATCACATTTACCGTAGCATAGTACGTGTACACGGGGGCATTTGAAAACATTCTGCTGATTTTTAAAATTATGATTAAAAGATAAGACGTTTGACGATAAAATCTCAAGATGTTTGACAGTAACATCTCAAGTTTTTAAAAAAGTCAAAATGTTTGAAAAAATCGCATAATGTTTTGCAAAATCTCGCGATGTATGAATAAACCTCAAGGTTTTTTCAACAATATTTTCAAGATGTCAAAACCTGTGCTGAACTAAATGTTGACATTTTGAATAAAGATCGACATTTTTATTTGATCTGCAACAATAATCTCTCTTTTTTAATGTCTGGCCATCAAGTCTAAGTGCTACCTTTCGTCTAGGTCAACGTAAACTCCGTGGCTGGCTGCTATAGGCGGAATTTAATCAGGCTAATTTTGCCTATAATAACAGCACATTATATGAATTTGAACGTATATTGCTTTGACATTTTCTTTCACCACTTGTCTATTTATATTGTATCCAATAACAGTGATTAACTCTCATATTTATATAATCTTCAGCCATTTGCACAGCATAATGCCGTCTGTTCTTGAAGAGCGAGACGTTTAAACATGTGCCACTTGGCCAACTGTCAAACTTTACACATGTTTCATTCCACACGATGGAACTTTGCCCTACTGCAAGCACTATTTCAAACCTAGTATTCAAGATGAATGGCAATTAAGACCTGTTGCGCTGGCATTCCTCAGGGCATCTATATCTAATAAAACACGCTATGTCGTGCTACCACCATCTGGACTTAGACTTTTGACAGCCGCGCCGATCAATTTTCTTCTCTGTTAGAACATTAAAAGGTAGGGGCATGGCTATGCGTCAACTATGAATAATGATAGCAGTAGAGTACATACGGTTCACTCAAAAGACTCAGAGGATCACGAATAGTAACTTAGAGCACCTTTGTGGTTTAACAGAACCCCTTTCTATTTTTCATGCACTTAACTTCAAAGGTAGGAGGTAAACTACCAGGAGCGTAAATATTACTCTTGTGTGAACTTGATGAGAAAACTTTAAAGAATTGTGCACCAAAATGAGACTTCAGCGAAGTATGTGAAGGAGATATTTGGGAATTCGTGAGATGTTGATTAACTGAACTTAAGTTGACTGGGAGCTAACAGGACATAGCCACACTCGTAAATATGCCGAAATTGTCTTCTCCAGGGTTATATTAGCTATTTATTTGCATTCACATTTCCTTAATGTGGCGTAACTGGTAGAGCGTTCGGCTTGGAATCGAAAGGTCATGAGTTCGATACCCACCATGCCCCGTAGTTGTGCCCTTGGGAAATGCACTTAACACGATTTTCCCTGACGGTGGAGTGACGCCCACTGAGCCTCTTCGGCTAATCTGTCTAACTGTGTGCCCAATACACACAGCGGATTTGGTGCGCCAACATGCCAATATCTGCACATTGATCTAAAACCAAGAACCGTTAAAGTTTTTTTCGTGATTCACCTCTCCCCTAACCTAACCAGTTCCATAGCTCATTAGCCACAGGGGAAGCATGCCTTGCACATGTTTTTCTGTAGTCCCATCATATAAGATTTCAAGTGATATTTCTTACCCATTCTCATAAAAAAGTCACATTTATACTCCTTCTAGTGATATACCTCTTGGCATTTAACAGGCAGAATTCATCGAGGATCATGGACTCAGGTCTACAGACTGCTGTTTCTTGAAAACACCTCCACTTCGCATCACCTCTCACTTGGTCGTATTCAGAACCCACTCTAACCGTCCAAATGAAATACTACCGGCTAAACTTGGAATTCCAACATACTTTTCTTTCATATCCTAGCTGGAAGATCTTCAACACTCGTCACTTTTCAAGCTTAAGTACAAACATCCCCACCTACAGTGAAATGTACCGTCGTCCATTTTAGGCTTACTGGAACTTCAGGCAACACCAACTGTTACATGGAGACCAATGCCATCATTAACTCGGCACGCGCAGCAGTAAATCCTCTTATAACGTAGATTCGGTCGATAATTAGATATTTATTACCCATTTCCATTTCCGGGTTCCATTGGGAATCATTGCTTACTGTGTAATGTATTGTTAACCTTTGCAAGAAGTGCCAGTTCCCACCGTGCCGAATTGAAAATCCATGCACACCGTGAGAACTGGATATAAGCTCCTTGGGGCACTTTTTAGGCTCAAGTGAAACTTTAAACCTTACATTTTTCAACTCGCGCTGATTGTCCTTGATGCACCGTTAATGGGTCTCCAACCTTGCCGAGCTGCGTTTTCGGCACCTCTCAGGGCTGACTTGAAAATCCATGCTTACTATTGGAGACAAGTAATACAAAGAAATGTATTTTTTATGGCAAACGGATTTTGCTTTCTGATTTCTAGGACAGAAAGAAGAATCCTCCTCAAGTCATAGCTTAGAATTGATCCGTTGTCCTGACGTGACTCGAACATGGCTAGTATGATCTTATCATTACTGCTGTTGCAATTTGGTACGTTTTCTAGCCTTTGGCGACGCCAAAAAATCTAGCATCAAATGTATCGAAGCTGGGGATCTTTTCAGGTTGTGATTGTGCCACTTTTCAACATCATAGATGATGCCGGCAGTATCTCCCATAGCTGCCACACATTAAATGATGGTCCCTGCCGAATGCTCAATGTTAAATAATCTTCATTGAAAAACTTGAAAAGTAGTAAGAGGCTGACATAAAACGCAATGCAATACCAACTTTTCTTAATCAAATGAGCTGAGATTTGGCTCAAAGTTATAATGAAAAATGTTTCCCTTAATCTGTTGTTCAGATCTGTGTAAGTAAATGAGTCGTAAGAGGGTGCCATCAACCGTATTGCAATAGCAAGTTCATTTTTTTAAATAAAATGAGTAGAAATTTGACTCAAAGGTAATAAAAACAAATGTCTTGATGAGACTGAAATGTCGTTCAGGTCTGTAAGAGCGAATGAGTACTAAGAGGGTGCCATAAAACGTAAAACAATAGCAAGTTCAATTTTTTGTTGATAAAATGAGTTGAAATTTGGCTCAAAGTTATAAAGGAAAATGTCCCCCTTAATCTGTTGTTCAGATCTGTATGACTGAATGAGTAGTAAGAGGGTGCTATAAAACATAATGCAATAACAAGCTAATTTCTTGTTGATAAAATGAGTAGATTTTGACTCAAGGTTAATAGAGAAAAATGTCTTCCTGAGACTGAAATGTTTTTCAGGTCTCTACGAGTAAATGAGTAGTAAGAGAGTGACATAAAATGTAATACAATAGCAAATTCATTTTTTGAAATAAAATGAGTTGAAATTTGGCTCAAATGCGATAAAGAAAAATGTCTTTCTGAGACTAAAATGCCTTAATTTGTTGCTCAGGTCTGTATACGAGTGAATGAGTAGTGGGAGGGTGACATAGACGTCATGCAATTATAGCAAGTTCATTTTGAAAAAAATAAAATGAGTTGGAATTTGGCTCCCAGGTAATAAAGAAAAATGTATTCCTGAGACTGAAATGCCTTATTTGTTGTTCAGGTCTGTAAGAGCGAATGAGTAGTAAGAGGGTACCATAAAACGTAATGCAATATTAATAGCAAGTTCATTTTTTGTTAATAAGAGGAGTAGAAATTGGACTCAAAGGTAATAAAGAAAATGTCTTATTGACACTGAAATGTAGTTCAGGTCTATAAGAGTGAATAAGTACCAAGAGGGTGACATAAAATGTAATACAATAGCAAGTTCATTTTTTTTTAAATAAAATGAGTTGAAATTTGGCTTAAATGTAATAAAGTAAAATGTCTTAATGCGACTGTAATGCCTTAATTTGTTGCTCAGGTTTGTAAGAGCGAATGAGTAGTTATAGTGTAACATAGACGTAATGCAATTATAGCAAGTTCATTTTTTGTTAATAAAATGAGTTGAAATTTGGCTAAAAGGTAATAAAGAAAAATGTCTTGATAAGACAAAAATGCATTAATTTGTTGTTCAGGTCTGTACGAGTGAATGAGTAGTTAAAGTGTAACATAGACGTAATGGAATTATAGCAAGTTCATTTTATGTTAATAAATTGAGTTGCAATTTGGCTCAAATGTGATAAAGAAAAATGTCATGATAAGACAAAAATACATTAATTTGTTGTTCAGGTCTGTATGAGCGAATGAGTAGTGAGAGTGTAACATAGACGTAATGCAATTATAGCAAGTTCATTTTATGTTAATAAAATGAGTTGAAATTTGGCTCAAATGTAATAAAGTAAAATGTCTTAATGCGACTGAAATGTCTTAATTTGTTGTTCAGGTCTGTAACAGTTAATAATTAGTGAGAGGGTGACATAGACGTAATGCAATTATAGCAATTTCATTTTTGTTAATAAAATGAGTTGCAATTTGGCTCAAATGTGATAAAGAAAAATGTCATGATAAGACAAAAATACATTAATTTGTTGTTCAGGTCTGTATGAGCGAATGAGTAGTGAGAGTGTAACATAGACGTAATGCAATTATAGCAAGTTCATTTTATGTTAATAAAATGAGTTGAAATTTGGCTCAAATGTAATAAAGTAAAATGTCTTAATGCGACTGAAATGTCTTAATTTGTTGTTCAGGTCTGTAACAGTTAATAATTAGTGAGAGGGTGACATAGACGTAATGCAATCATAGCAAGTTCATTTTTTGTTTATAAAATGAGTTGCAATTTGGATCAAATGTGATAAAGAAAATGTCTCCCTGCGACTAAAATTCCTTAATCTGTTGTAACAACTTGGACGTTCGTAATACGCAATGCGACCAGTAACCTATAGACATATTCATCATTTTGACACGCTCGTAATCTTAGTCTCTTGCAGTAACTTTAAGTAGATCAGACGGACCTACGTCTCACAGACTTCTAAGGGTGTGATTATCTTGGAATTAATCCGTACAAATATGTACTACAAATATCTACTCTTAGAAACATATGTGCCTTTGCCTTTGTATTAGATTTTCAAAGTTTCATTCAATTAAAAAATGGACCTGATATGATACAGATTGCATTACTGTCTGACTCGACTGACTCAAGGCATTTGCACTTGTGATTTACTGTGAAGTATTTCGCTCTTAAAGACCTAGAGTCTGTGCTATATCTCTATCTTTAGACTGAAATGCGATACGCCCTCTTACTTTGATTTACTCTGAGACCTGCACCTCTTGGCCCTTTTTACTTTTGGCTGAACGTTGAAAAATCGCGTCAAACTTAGGCCTATAGGGTCACTGTCATTGATTGAAGATCTGTAGTCTTCACCTAACATCTGTACATTGTCGTTTCACCTCTTTACCACTTCACAGGCGGAACGAAGGATCTACATCCGCCGATAGAATTGAAAGCCAGGTCTTCTTGGTACTTTCGTTTTGAACTGCGAACCCCCACGGCTGGCGAAAGCTTACGTGTGTCCAATTTCCTTGACGTATTCACGCAAGACGTTAACGTTGACTCGCTCCATACAAGAATCGTCTTAACGGAACAGGCGTGAGGAAGAAGATGGCAAGGCTGCAACTTCTCGGCTTTGCTTGGATACTCGCACAGGTACGAGGTGGATTATAACTGTCTAGTACATTTATCTCTATTGATATTTCATATTTACATCTCTATCTAAAGGTAGTATCTCACCGCACTTGGGGCACCGGTGCGGCACTGCGGGGTTCGTTCACGGCAGCGCTGTTGTGTTATTTTCTACGATTTTTTTATAATTTGTATATTGCGTATTACGTAAGAGTATGACCCAGAAGACAACAACAAAATACACAAAACGTAAGAAAAGTCGTTCTTAATCTCTAAAATTCGTTGAGTAATCTTTCGAACGCCGCAGTGCCGCACTGGTGCAGTGATATATATACAGTCAAACCTGCCCAAGACGACCACCCGGGGGACCGGACAAAAGTGGTCCATTTGGACAGGTGGTCGCTGAGAAGAGTATCGACTCAAAACATGCCCGATGCAAAGTATAAATGGTTTCCGTTGTACATGTGTATTTAATGGCAAGTAGCAAGCACACTGCACGCACGCAAAGAAGCGAGGTCTTTAATGTCAAATACAACACGCACACTGTAAATTGTAAATCTAACCCCAAGCTTTTATCGAGCTTTTATACGATACAGTGTTTTAAAGCTCAAGTATTTGTACACTAACGTTTTTGACAGTAAGGGAACTTTGATGCTGTCAGTTACCATACAAGCCTTTATGCGTCGCTATGTTCTTGATCTGAAATAACTACGGTGCACCTTTCGAATTTGATGCCCGGTATTTCCCGATAGCGTACCGCGGGTGAATGTACAGTACAGTTGGACAAAAGCACTCACACGTACAGATCTTTCTTAAAAAGGTATGAGCTACACAGATCTTTCTTAAAAAAGTATGAGGCTACATACGTTTCAGCATTCCTTCACTTGATAATGATATAGATTTAAAAAAAAAAACTTCTGTAACAACTAAATTCGGATTTTCTTACAACGATTTTGGCACAAAATCGCGCTAGTTATCATCAAATATCGATGAAAACCTCAATTTTGAAAATGATGTGGTCGTTATGGGTCCCAATTTGGGCCGGTCGCGGTCGCGTTGACCAGGTGGTCGTTGAGAAAAGGTCGCTTAATGCTTACGTCAATGGGAAATAAAATCGGGACCGAGAAAAAGCGGTCGAAATGGCCAGGTGGTCGCTGAGAAGAGGTGGTCGCTCGGGCAGGTTTGACTGTATATAGTCCTTATAGATAATAGACACGCCTCTTTATTTCAAAACATTAGACCTTTTGCAGTTGGATACGTCTATCTTTCCAATAGTAAATGAACTTCGCATATATCTTTCGCTATAAACTTAAAAAAAATCCTATTAATGTTCTACCTATTGCACTACCTATGTAATAGGTCTTTCAGTATAGCTGTGATTTTGATACGACTTTTCCTCGTCGTATACAAAGTATTACGCTACTTGTTAAAGACATTAGCAGATTCTTACTTTGACTTTCTAAAAGCTTTCCATACTCATAATTTACTATTTGCAAATGTCAGCTTATGCCATGCATGAAACGCCCAAACCCTTCACCCACACAACCCCGTAACTCAAAAATGGCAAATCCTGTTCCTGCATGTAGATGTAACTTGCATCCTTAACCCTTAAGTTTGCACAAGGTTCATTCCACAGTCATCAGCGCTACTGTAGAGAACTTTTGACGTAAATGTGTGTTTAGCGGATTGAACTGTAAAGTGCACTGTAATACATTTTCCTCCCGTGTACGTGGCCCTATTAACCTTAAGGTACCATTTCTTACGTTCGCCAAACGTTAAGAGTTGTGTTAGGACTCGTTGCCAACATTACGCCGTACGAATGTACAGTAAATGTCAATTCGATTTTGGGGGTCAATAAAACGAAAATGGTACCCGTGCGGGAAGTAGCCTATCTTACAGAGAAACTTTGCTAATGTCTTGGAAATTCGAAAACCCATGTATTACTTGTAATTTTATCCGGGAGAGAGACATATTTCGTGTTTCTTGTCGCCTAACAGCTTCATTCACTGGACCTTATGGACTATTGAGAGCCATGTAGCAGAGAAATAATGGCCTCATTTGAGTAACACTTTGAGACTATAAGAGTTGCCTTTCTCATTCTCACGAAATTGCTTGGTAGTGATGGTGAAGAAATGTCGTGGATGGGCTTTTGTCTGATTCAGTTACGGGAAATAAAGCCAACATCACGTCCTACAGTCGAAAATGTCGGTTTCAATACGGAGCCATCGAAACGAGAACTACACCGACAACTGGCCTATCGCTACTTTACAGAGAAATACTTAGCCTATAACGTCTTGCAAATGTAAAACACAGGTCTAATGTCATGTAATTGTACCTATTTCATGTTTCTGGTCGCCTCATCGCAGCATCAACTACCGAGATAAGTAACACATAGAAACGATTAGAGTCAACTTTCTCGTTTAAATTTCACCAGATTGCTTGAAAGTAACAGTCGAGGATTGACTTGGATGGGCGTACTTCTGCTACGGTTGTCAACCGTGTACTTTTAATGATGCCATTACGCCGTACAAACGAAATTGTTTTGGAGTATACTCAAGGAGACCTGGACCGAAAACAATCTGTCACTTTCTCAGTTTTACAGCAAAATGTTGCAAAGTCAACGTCAACACGCTTGTTTAATAATAGTTATAATCTTTATCGCACATTCATGCCCGAGGGCCAATTGCATACAAAGTAAAGAAGTAGTGGTATACATAAGCATAATTAACGAAGAAGGAACATGATACCCATGGATAAATCAAAAGGGAATATTTATAACGACTAATCTAAATCTATTTTTACTTAAGCTGTTTAATAAATGTTCTCCTTTCGTGGTTTTGCTCACGCCAAATCACCTTGAATGCATACCTTATGAACTGTTTGGTGGCACAAAATAATTTCCCCATTCATTAGGATCTGGAAATGATGAATAGTAACTTTCCTTCAACTGAAGGTTTCCTGCCGTTGTGTATGAAAAGAAACAGACTGAGTGTAACGGAACTTCCTCCATCTCCATCCACTCGCCGTCTTTAATGATGTTCTCGCGACTACAGTTCCGGAAACGATTTCCAGATTAGACCTTTCAGACGAAAATGTCAGTGTGATTTTGTAGTCTGCGAAACGAGGTCTGGGTCGACAGTCAGCTTATCACTGCCTCACAGCAATACGCGTTAAAAGGGCTACCAATTACAATGTTAAAGCGCATGTTTAATTCAGTAATTGTTCTCCTTCGTGCTCCTGTTTGCGCAGCTTCTTTAATTGGAGACCCTTTAGAGGCTGCGAATAGCACGAAGATAATTCCTCCATTGGTAGATTCCCATTGGGACTATGAAAAGTTACTTTTCTCATGAAAAGTTTGCTAAATTGCCTTGGCAGTAGCACCTAAGAGTAGAAATGTGATCCGTCAAATGTTGCCAGTTGAATCTATACTAAGATGAGCGGAAAGACTAAACAGAGGCAGTGTATACATCATTTCGATGCGTCGGGACCGTAATCTCCAAGCAGATCCTACAATGGCAAAAGATAGTACCAAACTGGCCAAAGAGTGTAGTAAGTCAAGAGGTGTACATTTGCCATGTAGCCAAACACACTCCTAAGCCGGCTTCACTCCTCTGCCAGCTTTTGATACTATCTTATGCTACCGTAGGATCTGCTTGGAGATCTGCTCTGACCGGTGCCCATCTCCGTTTCATAGCCCTGGGGCCACACTTAGGTCACTACAGCAGGGGGCTAGTCCACTGATAGTGTTTAGCTTCCATACTATTTCTCTTAACAGAGAAAGAAGTATGTACAATTTTAAAGAGTCTTTGATAATATCTATCTGGAAAAGGCCAGCAGGCAGACCGAGGAAGAGATGGTTACACAAAATCACTGGGATAACCAGAAATGAGGAACCAAAACATCCAAGCAGTCAGGAAAATGGATGAGGAGAAAACAGAGTGCAAAACGTCCATAAAGGAGCTGACAATGTAAGGTGGTATCTCACTGCACTTGGGGCACCAGTGCGGCACTGCGGGGTTCGAAAGGGTACTCTTCCACTTTTAGGGACAAAGAACGAATTTTCTTTCGTTTTTTTTTTTGTATTTTGTTGTCTTCTAAGTCATACTTTTGCGTATCAAACAATATCTATATTATAACACATCGGCGAAAATAACACAACAGTTCCGCAGTGAACGAACCCCGCACTGCCGCATGGATGCCCCAAGTGCAGTAAGGTACCATCTTAAAGGCCTTAAAGCACCAGGGTGAGAAGCAGCACCTATAAGGAGTGTCTTTGGTGAGCTTTATGTCTGTAACAGTATGACCTTCCTCCTGCAACAGTATCCGATGATTCATCACGTAGCATCAAATTTTTATCCATTCAAAATGAAGTCGAATGTGATATATGACACAAACTCTGCTTCAAGTCGTAGACATTCAAAAGTGCAAAATCCCATCTCAAGTATTCTGAACAATCACACGGCATAAGTGAAAGCAGCATTGTTAAACGATGTGATCAGACTGTTTCATCGTCAATTATCTGCCCTAAGCTGTTCTCGAGGGCAGTGTCTCTTTTCATGCAGGTCTCATCTGGCCACTGTATGCCACAGATAAGGTGTAACACTCCTGATGAATAATGCAAGCTCTTCTAAAGCTCTAACATGTGAATGTCCTCGTATATATAACGGAACCGAAATTACAAGGGATAGGAAATATGTCTTCCTGACACCAATAACGGTATTTATGGCTTTGATACGCGCACTTCCTTGATAGTCCAAATTAAAGATTTATGAGATAAGATCCTCGTGCATGAAGTGCAGTACGAGAGGTAACGTAATATACAGTTCCGTAATAAATTATTAAGTTCCGTAATAAATGATAAAGCTTTGATTTGTGAAAACCGTCGTAAATATAAATAAACCTGAATAAGAAGGAATTGATTAGTTGCCGATGCCAATAATAGCAACGGCAATGACAGCATGATCAATGATGTACTCTTTTTGATAGTCCAGATAATAGAAAAGTGACATGATCAATTTACTTTAATGCAGATGAAATGTAACTCATTTTACAGTCTCCAAATATCAACTAGGAGTAGGAGTATATTCTGTAAAACTTTATCCTGCTCTTTTTTATAGTCGAGATAATAATGCAGACGAAATGTAACTCATTTCATAGTCCCAAACATCTCCTAAATGTAGGTGTAGGATTACATTCCGCAAACTTACCTTAATTTTAACTAATGTTCAACAAAAGTGCACATACAGCTAGGTTTGCAACAGCTGAAATTGAAAGTTTAGTTCAATTTAGTTTCTCCTCTGGGGGTGACACCAGGATTTCCTTAAAGAAATGCTCGTCCACATCGAGTCCTGTGACCTTCATAAGTAACTTCTTAAGTGTCAAGGAAGGACGACCATGCCTACGATGGTCGTCCGTTTGCAAGACAGTATGATTTGGTGATGTTGATCTTGTGTAACTTCCTAAGTGTCAAGGAAGGGCGACCATGCCTACGACGCTCGTCCGTTTGCAAGACAGTATGATTTGGTGATGTTGTTCTTGTGCCCGCAGCTACCTGCGTGGACTTGCTATGGACAGTCCTTGCGGACGAGGCAGTACACATTGCAGGACATCAAGAAGCTGATCTGCCTCAGAAAGCACGTGGACACTCGCACAGATTCTGTCGGTAAGTTTATAATCAGTATGAGCAGTAGTCATCTGCCGAATGTGAATGTTGAGTCATTTACTTGATGAAATCATTGAGAAACAAGGATTGGTAAACAAGTCAACATTGTGTTCAGTAATAAGAGATTACACTTACAGTTAAAGGTATATTAGGATATTTTACAGTGTAAGGGTACATTGTTAAGATAACAATATGTAATATACCTCCCTATCACCTATATCATTCGCAGCCAATATTGTATGTATAGACTATAGAGCCTGAAAGTGGTTTGTACTATTTCTGTGTTATCAGCAAGTAGTCTGACACAACATTCTGGCTTTGTCCCACTATGTGTTTTGTTTTCATATGCATATCCTAGGGTCTGCATCTACAGTTACAGTATTACTAGTAGATGTTACTTTATAGCCAGTGTCTTGTACAATATACTTACGTTTGCCTTACATTGTAACCGTTGTAAACTTGACTGACTTCTACATGTCCAGGTGAGTGGACAACATACGTCTTGGTTTAACCGTACAGCATGGGGACCACCATTACGTCATATTCACGTGACTGCAAACACTCTATACTATAGTATACCTTACCCATTCTACCTGCCCTGGCTTGATGTGTAATTCCTCCTGGGATGGCCTGACGTGCATTCCAAGACAGTTTGCAACATGCTTCTTGGTTTAACCGTGAAGTATGGAGGACCACCTTTGCGTAATAATCACATTGTATGCTGTACTCAGTACCTGCCCAGGTGTGACATGTAACTCCACCTGGGACGGCCTGACGTTTTGCTTGTTTGTTTGATTGTTTGTTTATGCTGTATTTACCTGCCAAGGTGTAATATGTAACTCATCCTGGGACGGCCTGACGTTTTGCTTGTTTGTTTGATTGTTTGTTTATGCTGTATTTACCTGCCAAGGTGTAATATGTAACTCCACCTGGGACGGCCTGACGTTTTGCTTGTTTGTTTGATTGTTTGTTTATGCTGTATTTACCTGCCAAGGTGTAATATGTAACTCCACCTGGGACGGCCTGACGTTTTGCTTGTTTGTTTGATTGTTTGTTTATGCTGTACTTACCTGCCCAGGTGTAATATGTAACTCCACCTGGGACGGCCTGACGTTTTGCTTGTTTGTTTGATTGTTTGTTTATGCTGTATTTACCTGCCCAGGTGTGAAGTGTAACTCCACCTGGGACGGCCTGACGTTTGGCTTGTTTGTTTGATTGTTTGTTTATGCTGTATTTACCTGCCAAGGTGTAATATGTAACTCATCCTGGGACGGCCTGACGTTTTGCTTGTTTGTTTGATTGTTTGTTTATGCTGTACTTACCTGCCCAGGTGTGAAGTGTAACTCCACCTGGGACGGCCTGACGTTTGGCTTGTTTGTTTGATTGTTTGTTTATGCTGTATTTACCTGCCAAGGTGTAATATGTAACTCATCCTGGGACGGCCTGACGTTTGGCTTGTTTGTTTGATTGTTTGTTTATGCTGTATTTACCTGCCCAGGTGTGAAGTGTAACTCCACCTGGGACGGCCTGACGTTTTGCTTGTTTGTTTGATTGTTTGTTTATGCTGTATTTACCTGCCAAGGTGTAATATGTAACTCCACCTGGGACGGCCTGACGTTTTGCTTGTTTGTTTGATTGTTTGTTTATGCTGTACTTACCTGCCCAGGTGTGAAGTGTAACTCCACCTGGGACGGCCTGACGTTTGGCTTGTTTGTTTGATTGTTTGTTTATGCTGTATTTACCTGCCAAGGTGTAATATGTAACTCATCCTGGGACGGCCTGACGTTTGGCTTGTTTGTTTGATTGTTTGTTTATGCTGTATTTACCTGCCCAGGTGTGAAGTGTAACTCCACCTGGGACGGCCTGACGTTTTGCTTGTTTGTTTGATTGTTTGTTTATGCTGTATTTACCTGCCAAGGTTATATTGTAACTCCACCTGGGACGGCCGGACGTTTTGCTTGTTGTTGGATGGTTTGTTTATGCGTATTTTACCGCCCAAGGTGTATTATGTAACTCCACCTGGGACGGCCGGACGTTTTGCTTGTTTGTTGGATGGTTTGTTTATGCTGTACTTACCTGTCAAGGTGTAATATGTACTTCCACCTGGGACGGCCTGACGTTTTGCTTGTTTGTTTGATTGTTTGTTTATGCTGTATTTACCTGCCAAGGTGTAATATGTAACTCCACCTGGGACGGCCTGACGTTTTGTTTGTTTGATTGTTTGTTTGTTTGTTTGTTTATGCTATACTTACTTACCTAGGTGTGACGTGTAACTCCACCTGGGACGGCCTGACCTGCTGGCCGCCCACTCCGGCGGGTAGAGTCGTGCACATGTCCTGCTTCCCGGAGCTCCGCGGAATCCCGTACGACACCACCGGTAAGTATATGGAATACATAACATACAAAACAAACAAACAAACAAACAAACAAAATGACCTGACGTGCTGGCCGTCCACCCCTGCCGGGAGAGTCGTGCACATGTCCCGCTTATCGGAGCTCCGCGGCATCCCGTACGACACCAGCGGTAAGATCATGGAAAACATAACATCCAAAACAAACAAACAAACAAACAAACAAACAAACAAAGTGTTATGTTAGCATGAAAGCTCATCTGTGTTGGTACATGTCCTGCGGTAAGCTCATGGAAAACATAATGTACGTTAAATCATGATAATAGTAATAATGATGATGATGATAAGCTCATGGAGAACTTAAACATACATTCATCAAATAGTAATAATAGTGATTATGATGATGATGATGATGATAATGATGATAATGATGATGATGATGACGATGATGACGACAATGATGATGATGATAATAATAATGACATTTAGTTATTGCAGGTTGATGCCCGAAGGCTCCTTGCAAATAAAACAATTGAAAGTAAAGGCTTGTAACTGTAAAGTAAAGAAGGAAAATGGTAATTATAGATAAATCAGGGAAATAGCATCTATTCTGAATCTTCCTCTACTTATACTTTTCAATAGTTCAATAACAAATTCAATAATTTATTGAATTAGATTTATTGCATGTTCATACCAGAAACTTACGTATACATTGAGCTCCTGTTAAGGTAGTGCAGAGCCTAAAGGTGCGCTCCCACCGCACTTGTGTCAAGCTTGCGTCACTGTGGGATTTGAAAGTTACTCTACGAATTTCAGAGATAAAGAACGAATTTTCTTTCTTTTTGTGTATTTTGTCGTCTTCTAAGTGATACTCTTACGAATTACGCAATATCTGAATCATAAGAAAAATCGGAGAAAACGACAAACAGTGACGCAGTGAACGAACCCCGCAATGACGCAAGCTTGACACAAGTGCGGTGGGAGCGTACCTCATTGAAGAGCCGAATACCCAAGATGTATAGAGTCGTTGTTGGCCATCTACATATTTGCTCACTGTTTGTGACTGATTTCTAGGAACTGCGGAAGTGTCCAAATATAAACATTACAGATACCCATATATGAGGCTGTGAAATGGCGTCAATGAGATAAGGTTCAATGTGGTACCTCAGACAGACAGGCTCTCCTAGACCCTTTCATCATTATAAGTACCGAGACGTGTTTGTGTGTGGTAGCCACAGGCCTTGATGTGCACCTTTAGTTAGATAACGTTTCAGAGACACCACCTATTGAACTTCACTTTCAATTACTTACCACTAGCACTACAGAGACCTCTTCAGACCTTTACGTCAGTCATATATAGCCAAGGACTAAGAGACAGGCGCGACAAAAAAGTATTGAATGACGATAAAGCCTTATCCCACCAAACAGACGCCGACATAGCGCCAATACGCGACAATCCAATCTCGTTGGGAGGTCTCGCGAGACTGTAATCTGGCCGCGCGCGCGCGTGATTTGACAGTCGGACGGTAACAGCCTTCAGCAGCCCGCGGCTAACAATGGCTTCTCCCAACATCGACTCGATCGAGTCAACTTCAGAGATTCGTTGTGCTATTATTTAGCAACATCCGCCGGTAAATCGGCATGCCATGAGTAGATGATATTGTTGTGAACCTATGGACTCGATATCGTGCTGTAAATTTGGCGTAAATTTGCAAATTTCTGGTCATTTTCACAATTTTTGCAGGCGGTTTATGCTTGCTTGTCGTGAGAAAAACGTGCATATAGGCGCGTCGCCTTACTTGTAGTTACTCGGATAAGTTTGGCTCAAGCCGTAAAAATATCCCACAAAAGCGTACAAGTACCATTATTGGATCATTGTAGATCCAAACTCGTAAGACTTTCGGCGATTTTGACCGTAAATTAGTCGATGGCAACATATCGACTTTGGGAGTTTACGCGTACGTGAGTTGGGGAGGGGGGCGTGTTTCCGCGTATATCTATATGCGTTCGTTTTGATCAAGGCGGAGTTACTTTTCCGACTATGATTTCAGTTTTCGCCGGATGAAACTCCACAAAAACGTGCACATATCGATGTAGGGTCCTTCTGGGTAGAAATCTAGCATGATTTTGGCGGCTTTGTGGCCGACTTTTTTGGTTAACTTAATATGTAACGAGTGGGTGTGTCTGCAAATGTATAAAGTTTGGCATTTGCTGTTCTTTTTCAGATCAAAGCGTCGCGATCGAAATTCACATCATCAGGGAAATACTGCAAAGCCTATGGATGCAATAGCCGTCAGTCCAAGTGTGTCAATGAAGAGAAAGTGCCAACATGCATCATATTTTTCGAGATCCCCCCAAATGTACTTGATGATAACACGTTACTTAAGCACTGGGCTTGTCTGGTAAAAAGACAGCTCGGAAGGGATAATTTCACCATGAACATGAAATTAGAAATGTGCGTTTTTTATACTTTTTAACGGGAAATGTGTACATCTACTGCATGTATTTCCAGTAACGCATTCGTGTATTCATTGTGTCCCCATTCAAAGAAAGGACTCACGCTAAAATAGGCAGTCCAGAATAAGACATTTTTCTTAACAAAGGTAGACAGCAGTGCAGCACTCAAGAGGTCACACAGGTACCACCACCAAGTGCAAGGGAATGTCTATTGCTGTAACTTAAATTGGGCGGACTTCGTTGTCTACTTTGGCAGGGATAATTTATTCTGCGAACGAATTAAAGTAGACTCAGAATGGCAGAAGAAGAATATCCCAAAGCTTGACCACTTTCACAAAACAGCCATACTACCGGAGCTGTTCACTCAAAGAGCCAAAGGAGGTAAGAAACTCTATGGTATGTATGAAGAAAGACTGATTGTTGATGCAGAGTGTCCAGACCACTGCATCAGCAGAATACAGTGGACTACTATGTATAGCACAGGGAAGTGGACACCTTACCTGTCTTAGGTCTGAGTAGGACGATGTCTCATTAGTTGCAAAAATTATGCCACACAAAAACAGTTAGAGATGTTGAAAGTTCACATTTTAATACAATGTACATTTGAATGATTATGTGTATGAAACATTACCATTTCCCAAAAGTATTACTTATCGGATGCTTATTTTTGTCAATACTGTAAATTCTGTGAGAACTTGTCTATCATTTGGAAAAAACACTAATGATATATACATGTAATTATCATTTCTCAAAAGCATGAGTTGCAAAGCTCTACGAGATCGAGTAAGAACATATGTTAAGACATCTTTTATAAAACTTAAAATACGGCTATTGCATCCATATGATTTGCAGTATTTCCCTGATGATGTGAATTTCGATCGCGACGCGTTGATCTGAAAAAGAACAGCAAATGCCAAATGTTATACATTTGCAGACACAAGGCCCACTCATCACGTATGAAGTTAACCAATAAAAAGTTGCCCACAAAGCCGCCGAAACCATGCTAGATTTCTACCCAGAAGGACCCTACATCGATGTGTTCACGTTTTTGTGGCCTGGAGTTTCATCCGGCGAAAACTAAAATCATAGACATAGTCGGAAAAGTGACTCCGTCTTGATCAAAACGAACACATATACACGGAAACACGCCCCCCTCCCCAACTCACGTACGCGTAAACTCCCAAAGTCCGATCTGTTGCCATCGACTAATTTACGGTCAAAATCGCCGAAAGTCTTACGAGTTTGGATCTACAAGGATTTTACAAGCTTTTGTGGGATATTTTTACGGCTTGAGCCAAACTTATCCGAGTAACTACAAGTAAGGCGACGCGCCTATATGCACGTTTTTCTCACGACAAGCAAGCATAAACCGCCCGTCAAAAATTGTGAAAAATGATCAGAAATTTGCAAATTTACAGCACGATATCGAGTCCATAGGTTCACAACAATATTATCTGCTCATGGCATGCCGATTTACCGGCGGATGTTGCCAAATAATTGCACAACGAATCCCTGAAGTTGACTCGATCCAGTCGATGCTGGGAGAAGCCATTGTTAGCCGCTGGGCTGCTAAAGGCTGTTACCGTCCGACTGTCAAATCACGCGCGCGCGCGGCCAGATTACAGTCTCGCGAGACCTCCCAACGAGATTGGATTGTCGCGTATTCTCCTCGGGCCTTCACTACTGCAGTAAACACATGCTTAACCTTTCAGAGAAACTACTTAGATAACGGCATTGCGCAACAACATTCTAGCAATTTCCTCCGTGAGATGTGATTAGATGGGACTTTTAGAATTGACGACTGACTACGTTTCTCTGTCAAAACCCCACAATTTAAGAAATACAAAAAGTTTCTAGATAGTTGATAGTTGATACTTCACATACGTGGTAGGTCATGGGTGGTTTTACATCTTAATGCCTCACTGTTTTACTTCACTTGATCTTGCATTGTGTGGCTGCTCTTATTGTTATTACTGTTTGTTAATCCAAGACATTTTACCATTGTTTACGCAAAATCTCTCATGGGAATTAACCATCAATAATGCTATATCCTTGATATAAGTCTTAGTGACTGATTTTGATACTGTAATTTATGGTTGCTATAGTATTCACCATTAATGGTATTAAGTGTGATTTAATTTTACACAATATATTCACACCTGTCATAATTTCACAATCCAGTTTTCCACTTTAGAAAATGGATTATAACTGATAAATACGTCTTGTTCGCAGAGAACGCGACAAAGCTCTGTCAGTTGAATGGCACCTGGGCACGGAAGGCTGACTACAGCCACTGTCGTCCGGTCGACAAAAACTCCAGCGTGGATGGCATCAGTGTACGTCTTGATCTGTTAATGATTGTTCATATTTTTTTTTTACAATCAAATGTATGTAGTTTAATGAACATTTTTACGACGGAAATACAGTATTTAAAGCCAATTCACGTTGTCAAAAATACATCAAACCTTCAGACACACTATTGATAAATGTGTTATTCAATCTTCAATTTTACGTTGTCAAGAAAATATAAAACCTTTTCTTAAAGACACATTATTCATAAATGTGCTATTAAGTCTGGAATTGCAAGTTGTCAAGAGAGTATCAAACTTTTTCTGACAGACACATGTGCTATTCAGTACAGATAAATGTGCTATTCAGTCTCCTTTTTTCCATGTTGTCAAAAAATATCAAACCTTTTCTTACAGACACACTATTGATAAATGTGTTATTCAGTCTCGAATTTTACGTTGTCAAGAAAGTATCAAAGCTTTTCTTACAGACACAATATTGATGAATGTGCTATTCAATCTCCAATTCCACGTTGTCAAGACAAAATCAAACCCTTTCTAAAGGCCCCCTCTCACTTGACGTGCGGCACGCTTGCGGCATTGCTGCGTTCGGAAGATGCTCAACGAATTTCAGAGATGAAGAACGAATTTTCTTACTTGTTGTATATTTTGTCGTCTTTTATGTTATACTTTTACGTATTGAGCAATATCTGAATCATAAAAAATCGAAGAAAATAACAAAACAGTGACGCAGTGAACGAACGCAGCAATGCCGCAAGCGTGCCGCACGTCAAGTGAGAGGGGACCTTTACAGACACATCATTCAAAAATGTTTTATTCAGCCTATAATTCCATAATGTCGAGAAAGTATCAAACCGTTTCTTACAGACACACTATTGATAAATGCGTTATTCAATCTCAAATTTTACGTTGTCAAGAAAGTATCAAACCGTTTCTTACATACACACTATTGCTTAATGTAATATCCAGTCACCAATGGGCAATGGAAATTAGAAGGTTATTTCGTTATAATACAGAGTGCTGATATACTTAAGAAGGAAGGCACAGTACATTCAGAGTCCCGTAGCTGAACGCCCCATAACAGTATTTGAAAGTAACGGTCATATTTTCTTCTTGCAGAGGCATTGGGAACAACACCTGGAGAACGCCAAGCTACTCCAAGACATCGGGCACGCTATCTCACTCTTCTGTCTGGTCTTCGCTTTCGCGCTGTTCGCTTACCTGAAGTGAGTACGTGGGAGTGTACAGTACCTGTTAATAAGGCCCCCTTTCCACCAGACGGCGATCGCGCTGCGCTCTCACAGCGACCTAAATAGGTTATGTGTAACCTTCGCTTTCACCCTGGGTATATCACACAAAACGTAAAAGTGTGACTGAGAAGACAAAAAAATAGAAAGTGTAAAAAGATTCGTTTCTTTTCTATGCAATGCGTTGACGGATATGTCAAATTTGAGGTCGCAGAGAGCGCGCGGCGAAAGCACCGTCCTAGTGGAAAGGGAGTATAACATCCTACCGCATCAACATCATGGCAAGTAGAAAGGACCTTGATAAAATCGATTTTCCTTTCAAACGGTAATGTGAAGCCGTGTTGCAAATCTAATTGATCGTATCGCTTGCGGTAAATTAGAAGCTTATCACACAAATCCGACAACTCATCCTCTAAACGGTCTAGTAATCCTCTTGCAGTATCTGTGCCAGATTGATATATAAGGCTTTCATAGGGCAAGGTTGTCACGTACCTGAAACTTTTTTACAATCAAATATTCAGCACGTTTAAGACGGAATCGGGAATCACATATTATGATTATAGAATTGAAAAAAAAAATCATGTATTTCTTGTAATCAAACTGAAATGTAATTTCTTGTACTGAAAAGGAATGGGTCTTGATATATCTTCGTATCATAACCTCTTTATCATGTTATGTACATGCAAGATAATCCACAAGTAGATTTACCAGTGGCATAAGATAGTATCAAAGCTAGCTAAGGCGTACAGCTGGCCAAAGGGAGTCATCAGCCACTGATAGCCAAACACGCCCCTATGTCGGCTATACTCCTCTGCCAGCTTTTGATACTAGCCAATGCACACTCCTATGCCGACTTCACACCTCTGGCAGCTTTTGATACTATCTTATGCTACCATAGGATCTGCTTTGAGATTGCAATGCAAGGTAGCGTCTGGGTTAGAAGCACAGCGTATGTCTTTCCCCATGATAACAGCCCAGGATCAGAGTTTACAAGATAATAACAGGCACAAAAACCTATCATCTTTGCGTCTGACTTTTTCATCATTCCCCATTTTGTCCTGTTGTGCCCGGACACCAGGTCGCTTAATGCACTCTCTGGCAAGTAGCCAAAGTGCACATTCGTATCACTTGTAGAGGAGAGGAATATGAAATTACGATGTTACGTACTGTGCAGTCAATACGTTACCTTAGTGTGGTAAAATCTGGCACTTTTTCGAAAGTATGTGCAGATGTACATTTTATATAGCCATTATATGGTATTCATTATCATTAGGGCCCTTTTGTCATTCATATACTAACCATGTAGGAATAGGATACAAATACCAACATGAAGGCAAGGCAATGTAAATCATATAATGGTGTCTATAGAGGAAGCATCAAAGGTATCGTTACTTTATGGCCCTTTTGTAAGGAGCAGCTCCATGATAAGTGTTAGTATGCTCCCAAGTTACCAGTAAAAGACTGTCTATATTCTCTTTGAGTTCATCAGCGGATAATGGTAGTTCCGTATAACCCAATCATATATCCGTGGATAGCATGGTGTTATGTCTAATACGTTACAAGATCTTACTACTCTGCATGATTGATAAGCCCAACAAAGTTAGTGATATTCACGAATCAAGTACGTGTACAGTGTTTTTATGTAACCCAACAGTTGTCTAGTACATGTGTAACGTGTGGACAAACGCCTACCGTCATCACGGTCCAGTTTTTAAAATAATTACCAAAACAGTTGAGTAGCCTTGTTTTGTGGTGAATTGAAATAAATAAAAAAAGCAAGTCTTTGATAACATTGCGGTCCACATTCAAGGCAGTTTTATAAATTTGTTGATAAATTATGAACACCTCAGTGTCACTGACATAAGGTAGCGGATTGTACCTGAAATATCTGAACGTTTCCAAAATCATATCCAGTCACGTCGATGAAGGCTAGACTGGTGTTACTGACGAAAAACGACGGAGGCGGCCATAGTTTGAATCGTCTGACCGTTTCCAAAAGCATATCCAGTTGTTTGAGTAACTACTTTTTGGCATATCCAGTTGCTTGAGTAACTACTTTTTGGCATATCCAGTTGCTTGAGTAATTAATATTTGTCGTTTCTGATTACCCGCATGACCAAACTTCATTGACGTATTAACATTGAACTTCTTGTTTGTTTAGAAGCATCCGCTGTACGAGGAACAACATCCACTGGAACCTGGTGGCGACGTTCATCCTGCGGAACACCAGCTGGTTCATCACGCAGGAGGTCCTGACAGTGGAGGCAGTACGGGACAAAAGTGTCAGTACTATAGTTACCTCCGTAAAAAAGGAAGTATTGTGTTTGGTCTGCGCTGTTTGCCTTGATGTACGTTCGCAGATATTTAAATGTTGTGGAGTGCCAGGATGTAAGGCCTACTCTCCAAGCAGAGGTTAGGCTCCGACTGTTTTTTTAAACGTTTTGTCAGTCGTTCTTATCGGGCTTTCTATTATGTATTTTATCTTGCTGTGTCAAAACCTTTGGCTGGCGTACTTCAAGAAAAATGACAAAATAGAAAGCCCGATAAGAACGACTAAAAAACGTTAAAAAAAACAGCCGGAGCCTAACCTCTGCTTGGAGGGGAACATGCGGCTCCAGCGTCTTTTCTGAAGATGTGGCGTAAGTGTGAACGGTTGGCTTGAGGTCTCCTTCTCCACATATATCTACTCTGCTTGGAGAGTAGTAAGGCCTGCATACGTGCCTAGGTGCTAAGGTCAGGGACTGGCCCCTTTATTACTCCTCTCCGTCGAGTTTCTCCACGTCGCACGGACCTGTGCTCTTACTGGTTTTCGCTGTCCTAAGACCCAGCTTAATGTTGTTGTTTTTTTGGTGATCTAGTCCTTCCAACGCTTCGGAGCTCTACCACGTGGTTTTTGGTTTTGGAACTCCTGGTTGTAGACTTTATGGACCAATCGATGTATCTGGTGGTCTCTTCATTACATGTCCGAACCACCTTAATTAACATTCTTAATCTGATGGCATTGGCATTCTAGTCGTTACCCGCAATTGACAAGGTACGAAAGTTTGCCAAACACTGGTCCAAAAGTTTTCTCCAGGAATGGGGAGGCTGACATGGCCTTAACCTAAAAAAGAATGTACAGAATTAGCGAGAAATCTACAACAACGAAGAAAACAAGACATTCCCAAAAAGTCAAGATTAAATGATCTTGTTTCTGTGATGTTCAATCTGCTTTTCTAGTAGCCTGACTAAAATCGCGCACCTATAGCTAGCGGCCGGCCTTACGGTGAGGGGGTCAGTAACCCCAGCCAGCGAGGGATTGTGCAAACACAGGCTACTTTTCTACCACCTGTAAAACTTCTGTGCGTAAATGATATGAGGTCATTCACTGCTTCAGTCACTGGAGTGACTGTAGCAAAGAACAAGGCAATTACTGTACACTACTGCCGCATTGCTAAGTAGGGCAAGCCCTCTGCCACTCGTGTCGTTCCGTGATCATCCCTCCGTGCAACGTCGTGTTAAGAACTGTAAAAACGTCCAGCTTTTTTTTTTCAGTCACTGGAGTAGCAAATGCAAGGCAATTACCTGTACAAGACTGCCACGTTGCGAAGCGGGGCAAGCTCTCTGCCAATGCTGTCGTACCGAGATCATCTATCCTTGCAACTTCGTATGAAAAAGAGCAACAACATCCAAGTTTTCGGGTTTTTCAGTCACTGGAGTAGCAAAGAGCAAGACAATTGTACATGACATGATTGCGAAGCAGGGCAAAGCTCTGCCATTCTGTCGTACTGTGATTAGTTCTCCATACAACATCGTGTTCCCTGTATGATTCATTTAGATTCAGATCGATGATTACTGGATTCTCCAGTATCATCTGGTAGAAGCAATGGGCTCTTTGGGGGAATCAATTGTTTTTATGGAGCACAACGTCTAGCGCTAGTACATTGAGCACGTCTTCGATAGCCCTTTGCTCCATATTCAATGCACTTTTCTTAACTTACGAAAAACTTACATTTCAGTCATTTGAGTATCAAAGGGAAGGCAATTACCTGTACATGACTGGCACGTTGAAGAGCAGGACAAGCCCTCTGCCATTTCTGTCGTGCTATGATCATCTCCCCGTGCAACAACATGTCTCTCGTATGCTTCATTTAGATTCGTCGATAATGGGCTCTTTTGGGGAATCAATTGTTCTTGAACACAACAGTCGTCGAGTTCTTGAGTACACTTGAGTACGTCTTTGATAACCTTTTGCTCCATATCCAATGCGCTTTCCCAAACTAAAGTAGCAAAATGGCTGGCAGTTACCCTGGGGTACCCGGACATGACATTGCGAAGAAGGGCAAGCTCTCTGTCATTCATGTCGTACCATGATCATCTCCCCGTGCAACAACATGTCTTTCGTATGATTCATTTAGATTCAGGGCTATGATGCGTGGATGTCTCAAGTACTAGTATACCACATTTATCTGGCGGAAAAGATTGGGCTTTTCTGGGGATAAAACTGGTTGTTAAAACTAATAAAAGTCTCTGCAAAAAATAGTCACGAAGTCTATCATTGAATTTGGTCATTGACAATTCGTCCCATGGTTCGTCTTATTTTCTTATCCTTTCTGAACAAGAATTAATTGGGTAGATCATCACATTTGCGTACACAGCGTATCTAATCATTGACCTGAATCCAAACGATAGCACGGGAAACACGTTGTAACATTGGAAAATGGGCACAGTACGACTAGAATAGCAGAGGGCTCGCCCTGCTTTGCTTTTTTGGCAGTAATGCAGAGGTACAGGTCTTTACTAACAGGCTTTCAATCATGATCCTTCTCAAGTTACAATAACCCGAAAACCCCATGTCATGTGACCTGAACGGAATTGAGATGTCATGTCAAAAGTGCCTTGTAATCAGTAGATCAACCCCGTCACGGTTGAGAGAAGGCTGATGATCCCTAATTAGCGGTCTCTTACACTTCTCATTTAGGAAATAATCCAACTCAAAGGTTTGAACTTTGACTATGCAAAAAGTTTGGACTTTGTCCAAACAAAAAGTTTTGCACTTTGTCCAAACAAAAAGGTTTGCACTTTATCCGAACAAAATGTTTGGTCCAAACAAAAAGCTTGGACTTCTAAATTTGCTTCTACGCAAGAGATCGTAAACATAACTGTGCACGATATTTCTATCTCTTTGATTCTCCTGTCGATTTTTCGACAGATGAGCAGGCAAACAGGCACTTGCCGGTGGTGGGTTCGGCAACCAGTTTGCTTGACTGTTCTGTTCTGTACTTTACAGTGGTACTGCCGGGCAGTGGTCACCCTCAACAACTACTTCACTTCCACCAACTTCTTCTGGATGTTCGTGGAGGGGCTGTACCTCCACATCATGGTGGCTGATGCGTTCAACTCGGAGAGGTTCAACCTGGGAGTTTATGCCATGGTCGGATGGTGTAAGTACGAACAGTTTTCGCGATGTTGTTAAAGACAGGCATTTTTCTGGTTATGGTACGAAGCTGCAATTTCATTTGTGTGATCATAGATATCTTTATGATCAAACTGTTTTCTTTTGAAATGTTTCCATCTCTTTACTCAGTTACTATGGTGGGATGGTGTAAGAACGAACAGTGTTCGTGAGATTGTTCAAGATAGACCTTTTCTTGACCCTCTTTGGTAGATTTCCAGCATTTGTATAAGTTAAGATAGACGTTTGGTTATGTATATAATGTATATGTATGTCCACGGTAGATGTAAAAATATAATGGGATCTCCTCAGTATGGAGCACAGATCCTCACAGTGTCCATTAACGCAGTGACATAATGGTAGGGTCGCTTTCTGTTATCCGGATAATGGCCACACAAGGTGATTGTGGGGACAGAGATAATGAGATTGTGCGGGATGACATACAGATGTCATCTAGAAAGCACTGGCTCCATGTCGTTTGGCATCAATTATTCACACGACAGAAATAGAAGTCATCTATTTCGTATCGTGGATGTCAAGAAATGTCGATTATTACATCTTTCTATATGCATTGAAGACTCCTAGACTCATAAACATATTTGAGTAAATAGCAACTTGAAGACAGACAGCAGACTGTGCTGCAAAATACATGACAGTGTCATGAATCATGTTTATCGCACTTGTCCAACTATTTTGTTCTAATGCCAAAGGAAGTCGAGTAGAGTAGAGTAGATACTAAGTTCCAGCTCTAGATACGATTCCTGGTGTCTCAACACATTTGAAGCGATCCTGTGCTTCCAATTTTATGTAAAATGTTCAATCACTGAACTTATAATCTCTATATGATGATTTTGCTAGGTATGCCCGTACCCATCATTGTAGCCTGGGTTCTGGTGAAGGTCCTTGTACAAGATGAGGGGTGAGTGATTATTCTGGTTATCATACAATTTTACACTTCCGTGCACAGAATAAAGCGATTACCAACAAGTCCTCTAATCCTTTTCAAGTTGTAATGAATGACCCAAAGCCCATGTCACACATCCAGACCGGAAGTGTGACGTCAGTAACGGGTCAAAGGTGCTTGGAAGTTGGTATCGGTAGGGAAAACTACTTTGAAAAAATGATGGGGTCTTTAATTTGTTGTATCACTTGAGTTATTGCCAAGAACCTGGTTCAGTTCAAGTCCCGACTGTCCAAAAATGTCCGGGGAGCCGTAAGGTGTTCCATGGGGTCACATAGGTGTCACGCCCGAAAGAGCCCAAACAACCCGTGCAACTGCCAGGCATGGCCCCCTTTTCCGATCGGGACCTAAGCCTTAGGCCAAGGTCACATTTCCAAACCGGGGCCCGATTGAAATGTATACCTAGAAATATACACAAATCAAACCCATGAATCTTATTTTGGAATTTTGTGTATTTTGATGTCTTTTTATCATTCTTTTTCCCTCCCGAAAGCTACACGACCGGGCCCCGGTTTGGAATTGTGAACAAATATTTGTCTGTATGTCACACAAGCTACATACACATTGCTATTAAATGTACTGTGACCCTACTGATATTTGTGAAACCTCTACACAGGTGCTGGGTCGGTTCCAACTATTATGACTACATCTTCCATGGACCGATCATTCTCATCTTACTGGTTAGTTGTTTGTTTGTTTGTTTATTTACTCATAATGTTTAGTGTTAGTCAACCGTGGCGTCGGTGTGGCGTACTGATAGGGTGTTTGGCCCAGAACCTAGAGAATCTTTAGACATGTGTCGTTGTCGTGTCGTTGGCGTTGTGTCCTTGGGAAAGGCACTTTAATACTACACGACGTTTCTCACTGCATTCACGTGAGATGAGTACTTAGATACGGTTAATGATGTCCTTCGGATAGGTAGTCTCCAAGCAGACCCATCGGTGCCTTAGAGATAATATATCAAAGCTGGCAAAGGAGTATAGCCGGCCAAAGGGAGATAGCCGGCTAAGGGAGTCAAACGGGCACCGGACTAATCCCTGGCCAGCTTTGATACTATATCTAAGGCACCGTTGGGTCTGCTTGGAGACTACGTATAGGGTGTTAAATGCATGGAGGTGCCGTGCTTGAGAAGAGCCACACCTCGAGCACGTAAAAAACCCACCACACTTATCGAAAAGGCTAGGGCTTGTTCCCGTCGTGAGTGGATCAGATATATATCCAAAGAGAGTAAGAACAGAAAGTAACAAAGAATATTGTTCATAACTGTCCATTGTCATTGTATATCTACTATGTTTATACCATGTACTTGCAATTAGCCCTCGGGCACGAACGTGCAAATAAACTTTTTATATGTCCCAGATATGGAGCTTGCACAGTTTAGTACAAACCTGGTGTGCACGCCTTGATGTGGTTTACAATAAAGACAAACCATCGCAATCCCCTCGATGCTCTGTCATATTGGTAAAACCAATTTGCTTGTCAATATCTAAGCAGTAATAAGCATCATATGTACAAATTGCTGCAGGTAAATTTCATCATACTCGGTAACGTCGTGAGAATACTGGTCCTGAAGCTACGGGCAAACCCTGAGAACCCGGAGAGCGCTCACTACAGGTGAACATTCAATCTTCGTTTGTTTCCCAATATATTCATCTCTAGAGGCATATCATAAGGCTTTACACCCGATAACGAGCAGTGATTCTCTGTCTAATACAATTTTCCCCTACTAAATCATCTTCAACGCATAATGTTTTCAACTTTAAGTACGTGTGTCAACAGGAAATCAATACATAATCACAATCTCTACAACTGGATTTTAAAAAAAAAAACGGAGATTTACTTGCGGACGTTTTGAGTGACATACATCACTTTTCTTCGGCGTTTCTTTTTAATCCAGTTGTAGAGATTGAATTGTATTTGTATACAACGTTAACTACGTGTGTATTTGTGTTTTTTTTGTTCACTAGAAAACGTATTGTGTGTGTAGAATTTTATGTCTTTGCTATCTGTCTGCACTCTTTTTACATGTATCTGTTAACAATTTATGACTGTTTCTGGAGACTATATACTAGTATTCTTATCTCCAAACAGATGTTAAAAGGCGAAATGTTTTCCAGTCATTTGCTCCTTAGGCCACACTGACTTAACTCAATGGATGACAAACGTGTGTGCATTGGGTTTCGTCTGATCTAAAAAAAAATACTGTGGCCATAGGTGACCCAGATTCATCGGAATTTTATGCTTGCCAGGGGATCTGCTGTCCAGGGTAAGGGTGCACATATTCAGGGCAAGGGGCCACAGCACCCTTGCTCCCCTCTTTAAACAAGAAATATTAAAGCCAATATTGAAATTGCGATAAAAATCATGTCTGGGAAAGAATGGACGGGATGTTAAGTCCTGCAGTTTAGCAGCATTTTTTGCTGGATTTTTTATTTTTTGCCCTGTCGCATTACGTGTCCAGAATGTGATCCATAAAATTAAGTCAGCGTGGCCTGAAGAAACGTTAGGTTTTGCCTGTCTACATCTGCCTGGGGATTGACTGTGTTCTCTTGAACGTACGTAGCTACTGTTCTCACTGACTGTACTTATACTCACCTGTACCACTTAGACTAACGTCACATCTCCAAACTGGGCCCGGCTTGGCTGTAGTTTGGTGTCTTTTACATAATTCTTGTCGTTCCTGACCGCTACCCGGCCGGGCCCCAGTTTGGAAATTTGAGGTTGGCCTTACTGAGCACTCCTGTCGTTTGTGTGTCTCCATGTAGCTCGCCCAGTCCGGGTGGATCTACCTCTCCACGGCGCGCGTCCTATAGGCTGCGCTTCAGGTACTTTAAGTACCTTTACATAAGTTACACTGAACTATTTTCTTGGTACTCCGTGTATTCCTAATCTGTGTGATGATACATAACAGTTGATAACACTATCTAAACGACGATGGCAAAGACGTTGTTAGTTATGCTACATGTAGCGTTACATTTTCACACCCATGGTCCGGTTGAGCTGTTCAAAATTAAATTAAACTATGTATAAAAAAACATGGAAAAAACTTTGCTTATGACGATTTGTTTAACTTTGGTGAATTTTTTGTGTAAATTGCCCAACCGGGCCCAGGTGCCACTATTGCATAGTGTGAAGGAGTCTTGAGTTCCTGATGTTGGCCTGTTCTTATGAGCCTCGAATTCTGGATGTATATATGCATACACAGATATTCTAAAAGTAGATAAGTATTGTGATTTTTTAAATCATGTATTTTCATTGTTGTTTATCCTTAAGCATACTGCAATTCAGCCGATGTGGGTGGGCTGCTATTGTATGTAATAAATCATTCTATTCTATTCTATTCTATTCTATTCTGTTCTTTTCTATTCTTTTCTATTCTATTCTATTCTATTCCGTTCTATTCTGTTCTATTCTATTCTATTCTATTCTATTCTATGCTGTTCTATTCTGTTCTATTTTATTCTATTAATATTCATTCTAGCATCAAAGCAGCGAAGGCTACAGTGGTGCTGCTGCCTCTGCTGGGGATCACGTATGTGCTGTTCATGGTCCATCCCAGCGGACAGGGCACGTCCAGACTCGTCTTCATCTACTTCAACTCGTTCTTCCAATCATTCCAGGTACAACTGGTTTATTAGCCTCTACCAGGCTTTGTGGATCGTTGGTCAAATAGTAGAAATTGGACAATTACAGGGAGTCGGCTGGCCAGAGGAGTACGTGGGTCGTGTACTTTCTCCCCTGGCCTGCCGACTCATCTAGCATATAACTTGATCAACGATCCGTGGAGCCTGGTAGAGGCTTCTGGTTCATGGCTACAGCCTTATAAAGGTCAATGCAAGCGTCAATTCTACGTGTTTAATGTAAAAAGGTACCATTAATTCTCAGTAGTAAAGGAACCCGGTACTCAATAATTTTGCGAAAGTAGGAAAAGGTTAACATTGGGCTATTACTAGTATTTCTTTTTTTTTCATATGTCGATAGATTGGTTACAATCAGTTTAACATTTAATTAATCAGCAACATCTAATTGATCAGTTTCCAAAACGCCAACATGATAGCTTTATTTTTCGTAGGTTTTTGGGTCACTAATTTTGTTTTCTGTTTTATTCTCAGGGCACCTTTGTATCAATCATCTACTGCTTTACCAACGCAGAGGTAAATATCAATGGTGAATAATCGGCAATGGCTTTGTAGAACATTGCTAAACTTTCTTTCAACACAAAAGTACACACAGATAAAATTTGCAACGACCACTGTTGCCTTCTTCAGGATCGATTCAATACTGATTGATAAAATTTCAACTGATACAGTATTGATTCTGAAGAAGGAGGCAGTGTTCGTTGAAAATTTGATCCGTGTGTACGAGTACTTTTGTGTTTGAAGAAAGTTTAGCAGTGTACTATGATTACTATCAACACAAACCTATTGCTTTCTTGACGTCCGTTATGCAAATGTGACTCGGAGAGCAGTGAATCGTAATTTATTGTAGAAAGTTTATAGTGACCCCCGTCTCTGTTGAGGGATGGTTATAAAGTCCTGAGGTGGATGCCGTCTTTCAAGGAAAAAGTCTGAGTCACTCGTCCTATCTTCATACCGTGGACGTCATAGAAGAAGTAGATTGGTCATTCCATGACAGGCTGGAATTGGACATTCGAAAATTTTGTAAAGTCTAAATTGGAATAATATCTTGTTGGAACGTGCAAATCAATCGACCCAGAATGACTTTTAACTTTAAAGTTATGTCTCAGTTTTAATCAATGATTTTACAGTGGTAGTGAAATTTATACTGATTGCAAAAATCAGTTACTCAAGCAACTAGATATGCTATCACATATAGTTACTCAAGCAGATGGATATGTTGCAACAGTTGCTTGAGTAACTGCTTTTTGGCAATCAGTGTAGATTACTTAACTTTTTTGGGAGCAATAAGTGTGAATTGCTAAACATTTTGGCATATCTTATGATCAGGATGTCTAACCTTCACGAGGTACCTGCACTGAATGTTGCATATAGTAGACGGAATCTTGTATATTACAATAACATTAGAAAGTCTTTTAACTTGATGCAATTTTTTACTATCTACAGATCCGAAATGCCGTCAAAAGGAGGATACATCTGAGTCGCTGTAGACAGCAGGATTTTGTCTAGTGATCTTCAAATGAACAGAGAAATATCTTTTGTAAGGTTTTATACGCCTTTTCCGTACACAATGTAATGCACTTATCAACAAGCTTTTGGTCAGGCATGTTATCCCTCAAGTTATAATGACTCAAACAAATGTCACGTGTCCTGTCCGACATTGTGACGTAAGCAACGGGTCAGAGGTGCCCGGCAGTTCGTATCAGCCCCCGTCTCGGCTTAGGGATGGTCGGTAAGTCCCTTATTAGGTGGTCTTTTACACTCACATGGTGACGTAATTCTGTTCAATTAATCCAAACTTTGTCGGGAGACGTGTAAATTGTGTACCGAAACAGCGTATAAAATCTTTGCACGTCAGTTACCGTTACACTAACCTTAATTTAAATAAGACAAAATATCTATTTTCATAGTTTATGATGACAGTCATGCTGAATGTAAACCCCTCGAGCATTATAAACCACGCTATGACTAGATCAATGGGACCTAAGCGGATGTATATTCATAGTATGTGTTTCATAGAATACTGATATGGAAATTCAAAGAATTTAAGATAAGACCAAATTAATTACGAATGTCGTTACACCTAGCCTCCATAGCAGGCTCTCTATGGCCTATTTTGGAACTTTTGCTGGCCATTTCTTTTTGTACTGGGTCGTTGATTGCTGGCCTTTCCTGATCTACATGGCCGGCTGTCAGAAAAGGCCAGCAATCAGCGACCCAGTACAAAAAGAATTGGCCAGCAAAAGTGCCAAAAAAGGCCAAAGAGAGCCTGCTATGGAGGCTAGTTACACCGTGATTGCATCAAATGCATCAGACTACAACGTTATGATAAATGTATAAAGCACATCATATGTTATCGGGATATGGTGACAGTTGTCTGGGAACATGTCCAAAATTGCACGGTACTGAATACAAGGATGAGCTGCTTTGCGATGCACTTTATTACATACTGAACATTCCATGGAGATGTAGAATTGTATTGTGGTATGATTTACTTCGTCCAAGTTGTGATGTCATGGGAGGAACAAGAATTAGCATTGCGTAGTTGAATCAGTCTGAATATTGACTTATTTTTTATATAATTATTTTCCTGAGCAAATTTTGATCATAAAAATCAAGTTTTCTCCTTGAGAGGACTAAAGCATGCCATATGCATTTTGGAAATCTGGCGTAATATTGTGACCTTTGGCATGCTTTTACCTGAAGTTGACCTCCATATTTCAGTTGAAAGCTGGACTGATCCATCAGGACACGGGGGGTGAAATGCTGGTATCACAACAATCTTCTGGCTGTAGCTCTTAAGCAACACAAATCTGAAAAATCCAGGTTTTCAGTGAATGTAAAGACTTGAGGTTTAAAGTGTGGGTAAACGTGTTTTACATGTTTTACCTGTGTTGTATAGAAATGTCCATTGCTAGTTCCTCACCTTATGTGTCTGTACGGCAACGTCATTAACTAGAAAGGCCGACATTTGCTTAAGAGCAAATACAGCATATTTCAGCCATACCCCTTCCCACGCAACATTGGACTGTTCCAAATCACCCCTGCGCAAAAATGGAACATCCTCTTAACAGTACATTATCCCCCAAAGTGGACTGGTATTGTGAATTGACTCCAGGTAAAAACAGAGCTTGCTTCTATTTTTCAGAAAATGACAATAATCACACCTTCCATTCAGAAAATTTTCATCATGACTGAAAATTGTTGAATGACTTCATGTAATGTCATTAACAATTTTCAGTACGATAACTAGGTGTAAGTTTAAAAAAGTATAAGCTCCTTGTGATGTGGGTACATTTATTATTGCAATGAACTTTTTTTATTCAAGTAGGGCATACGATTTAATAATTATCAAGCAGGTGCAGGTACTGTAGGAGCGTTTGTTTTCTTCAAGCTGTAAAACTGTTAAACTGTTTTACTTTGTATGCAATCAACCATCGAGCCTATTCTTATTTTAGTTTAACAACTTCCTGCCAGACCCGGAAGATACGATTGAACCTTGTTCGAGGATTTATTTTCGTCTGTCTGGTCAGTCTGGTCATACCCTGGCGCTGAGAGTGTTTTATTGAGCTGAAACTCTGGCAGTTTAAAGTTACTTACAATTTAAATGTTCAAAGTTTATGTCAAACAATAACAGCACTAGGAAATGTGGCCACTATAGACAGGTGGTCACTATAGAGAAAATGCTGATCTATTGACTAGGAGCCATACGTTACACATGATTTCAGTACACTGATCATTAATCATATAAACATTGCACAGGTAAGCCAATTGTTTAGATGTACAATTAAGTTCAAATAATTCTGAAGAGAAATATTGATGAGAAAATAATCATTCTCGCCACTGTCTAACTTATAATTACGTATCAAAACTAAACGCAGATTTTCTAACTAACGCACCTTTCGCCGACTTCATCATAGGACCGCCGGCTATCAATCAAACACGGCTGTTGATTAGACTTAGAGTTTCAAACAGTCATGTGCTGTGTGCCAGTTGACAGCGAACTTCATGCTACGTGATGTTTTACATTGCTTGGACCTTCTTTCCTACAGCGGTGCTTCTACAAAATATTTAGACTGTAACATTGAGTTTTATAGAATAGAATTTGACGCAGAGCAGCGTTTTTTGCTGGGTATTTTTTTTTAAACATGTCCGTGGGAATATCAGCGAGGCGGCGACGTAGGGATATCAGACCGTCAACAAAAGTCGCACGGCGGCTAACGGCGCAGCGAAGATACTAGCGCTATAAATAAGCGCTTCAACTAAGGATGGCAACCCGTACAATATTTTTGTATACTGTTGAGCTATGTAAAGTTTGTTGTTTATGAGGTTTTAGTTGTCTTTGAAGCTTTGACCCGAAATATTTTAAAGTCAAACTGCTGAAGAGAAGTAAGTGACTGCTACGATTATCGTAGATATGGCCCTAAAAGAACTGATAAAAGAAGCCTTCTCAATAGCCTAAAATGCAAGAGCTTCCGGGGGGGCTTTGCCCACCTGGGTCCCCCCCCACAGTGGCCCTGCCCCTGGACCCCGCCTGGGACATTCGGCGGCCCCCGGACCCCTGTCCGACGCTTTGAAAAAATCCTGGCGAGAAGTCTGTACGGCCTGAGTCTTCAAGTTAACGTTGTGTGGTCCCGCTTATGAATATTAATTAGCCTTCGCTTTCCTCTTCGCTGATTGGCTGAACCATTAATTGAATTAACTCTTCCTGCCGGCTAGACGCAGGTGCAGATGTCGGCTCTGTGGGGTGAACGTCCGAAAGGTCACGGCATGGAGAACGAAAGAAAACCAATTTCCCCTAAAAAAAGTGCTGTAATTAAGCCTTTTACAGTACTTTATGCCAAAAATTTTACTTGGATCATTTTACCAACTATATTATGCCTATCTATACCAAATGTTACTCATACCAGGGTACAGGGGTGCAAAATATACCGTTATAAGACCGTCAACAACAGTCGCACGGAGCTAACAGCGCAGCGAAAATACCATCGCTAGCGTTTCAACTTCGGATAACAAGTTATAAGTACTGTTGAACTCAGTAACGTTAAAGTTTGTTTTTAGTTGCCTTTGACGGTTTGACCTGAAACAGTGTTACGCTAAACTCCTGAAGAGAAGTTAAGTGACTGCTGCGATTATCATAGATATGCCCCTAAGAACTGATACAATATAAAGCCTTCTGAATAGTCTAAAATGCGAGAGCCTTAGGCGGGCTTTGCTCCCCCTGGCGGGAACACTGCTATATACGGGATCATGAGGCCCCGCTTATGAATATTAATTAGCCTTTGGCCTCCTCTTCGCTGATTGGCTAGGTCTTTGATTCAATTAACTCTCCGGCTGACGCGCACAGGTGTGGCTCTGTGCGGGGTCACGGAAGGTCACGTCAGGAGGCCAAAAGAAAACAAATTTCCCCTCAGAAAAGTGCCAAAATTAATCATTTTAAAGTTGTTTATGTCAAAAATTTTACTTGAATCTTGTTACCAAGTATCTAATGCCTATCTATACCAAATTTCAGGTCATTTAATTGTAATACCAGGGTACAGGAGCCAAAAGTGTCCTTTTTTGGTCAAAAATTGGCCAAAAATCGCAAAAATAAGCATTTTGTTGCACTGTACACCAAAAGTGTTATTGAATTTATATGAAGGGATTATCAAGGCACATCTGTGTCAAATTTCAGCTCATTCGGTTGCAATACCGAGGTACAGGAGCCAAAAGTGTCCTTTTTTGGTCAAAAATTGGTCAAAAAATCGCAAAAATAAGCATTTTGTTGTACTGTACACCAAAAGTGTTCTTAAATTTATATGGGGGCATTATCAAGGCACATCTCTGTCAAATTTCAGCTCATTTGGTTGTAATACCAGGGTACAGGGGCCAAAAGTGTCCTTTTTTGGTCAAAAATTGGTCAAAAAATCGCAAAAATAAGCATTTTGTTGTACTGTACACCAAAACTGATATTGAATCTATATGGGGGACTTATCAAGGCACATCTGTGCCAAATTTCAGCTCATTCGGTTATAATACCAGGGTACAGGGGGCCCAAATATACAGTTTGGGTCTTAAGAGGACCAAAAAACCTTAATAAAATCATTTAAGAGACAGATATGGAAAAAATGAAAAAAACGCCAGAGGGTATTGGCCCACTCTACCCTTGTGCCAAATTTCAAGTCATTCGGTTGAGGAACAACGGAGATACCGTGTTCTGAAGATTTGACAGGAGAAAGAAACATTACGAATACAATATATTTCACCATACCTATGGTATGGCTGAAATATAACTAGGCATATCAGCTTCCTACGAGAAAAAATGTTATGTTTTGTGTTGTGTTGACCAAATAAAGCACTAGTTGTGTAGTATGTGACGTTGAGTTCCAACAACACCTGTTTTTGTATAGAATTTTACCTTTGTCATGTTTTTATGGTCTTATAGATAATGCTGGTACGACAAAACAACTCTGTTGTTTACATCGGATGTAAGGAAACTCCAATTTCCTCAATCGACTCGGGTGTGAATGAGCACCTAGCTTCGACAGGACATTAAATGGAGGTCCAGTGTTATAGGAAAAAAATTAATAAAAAGAGTAGTGGTTCATTCCGGTGTGATTGGATTAAATATAGATCTGTCCTGATATGCAGATTGTACTCCTCAGTACCAATTAGAAGTGCTACACTATGATGCAGTTTACCAGGAATGCAATTAGTGAACAATTAGTGTCAGTGTTTATATCATCCATGAGTGCTTTGTATTGGTAACTGTGATATAGTAGGTTTACTATTGGGATTAAACCCTACAAATACATAAAATATGGGGATGACATCTTTGCGGGTAGACATTTAGAAGACATTTGGCAGTTGTTCTGATGATTTATTGATGCCAAGATCCGTTCTGCAAACTACGCTCTATGGGAATATCATGCCGGGTGTGCTCCTTTACTTTATTCCCAATTCATGTTTTCATTGTTTTATTCTAGTTTAAACAACATAACCCTACACAACAAAGTCCACATGTTGGGTCCATAAAATTGTGGGATGAAATGTAGTGGATTTTTTTTCTGTTAGGGATTTTTCAATGCCAGCGTGGAGAAAAACGTAAATTTTATCGTCAGTGGAAGAGGAATTGTTGCCTGATTGTAGACATAGTAGACTAGACATAGCATATCACTTTGTCCCTTGTAACATTTTACATTTGTGGGGTTTATCCCACTTGAAGAGCTACAGGGGTAAATTGGTGATAGAACTTAGTAATACGTAGTTTTATTAACAGATCTTCGCAGCATCTGTGAAAATTCTGTCACATTTCCACCCACACTGATCTGAAACTGGCCTGAGGCCCGGTTTTTAATGTGAGGGTCGACTCTAGCCTGAGTGTCATCCTAGTTGGTTACCGAGGCTCTCATACTCACCCCTCTGGTTTGTGAGGGGTGAGTATGGGAGCCCCAATAAGCTACCTAGGATGACACTCAGGCTACAATCCCTCCTCCGCTGGCACTTATAATCAAAGTTTTTTTTCCACC